>NW_028155194.1:0-62290 GCF_905171665.1 Trachurus trachurus | reverse complement strand
AACCACCGGCCCGATTTCAACCAAACCTTCTGCGTTGGACTCCCCTCGGACCCCCAGATGATATATATGGAGTTTGGAGAAATTTTAATTTTTGGTCAAAAAAAAAAAAAAAATTTGGTCAAAAAAAACGACAGGCGCGTACCTGTCGTCTTTTTAAAATCGCCTGTTTGGTTTTTGGTCATTTTTCTCCAAAACCACCGGCCCGATTTCAACCAAACCTTCTGCGTTGGACTCCCTCGGACCCCCAGATGATATATCCGAGTTTGGAGAAATTTTAAATTTTGGTCAAAAAAAAAAAAAAATTGGTCAAAAAAAAGACGACAGGCGCGTACTGTCGTCTTTTTAAATCGCCTGTTTGGTTTTTGGTCATTTCTCCAAAACCACCGGCCCGATTTCAACCAAACCTTCTGCGTTGGACTCCCCTCGGACCCCCAGATGATATATCGAGTTTGAGAGAAATTTTAATTTTTGGTAAAAAAAAAAAAAAATTTGGTCAAAAAAAAGACGTACGTCTTTTTAAAATCGCCTGTTTGGTTTTTGGTCATTTTCTCCAAAACACCGGCCCGATTTCAACCAAACCTTCTGCGTTGGACTCCCCTCGGACCCCCAGATGATATATCCGAGTTTGGAGAAATTTTAATTTTTGGTCAAAAAAAAAAAAATTTGGTCAAAAAAAAGACGACAGGCGCGTACCTGTCGTCTTTTTAAAATCGCCTGTTTGGTTTTTGGTCATTTTCTCCAAAACCACCGGCCCGATTTCAACCAAACCTTCTGCGTTGGACTCCCCTCGGACCCCAGATGATATATCCGAGTTTGGAGAAATTTAATTTTTGGTCAAAAAAAAAAAAAAAAATTGGTCAAAAAAACGACAGGCGCGTACCTGTCGTCTTTTTAAAATCGCCTGTTTGGTTTTTGGTCATTTTCTCCAAAACCACCGGCCCGATTTCAACCAAACCTTCTGCGTTGGACTCCCCTCGGACCCCCAGATGATATATCCGAGTTTGGAGAAATTTTAATTTTTGGTCAAAAAAAAAAAAAATTTGGTCAAAAAAGACGACAGGCGCGTACCTGTCGTCTTTTTAAAATCGCCTGTTTGGTTTTTGGTCATTTTCTCCAAAACCACCGGCCCGATTTCAACCAAACCTTCTGCGTTGGACTCCCCTCGGACCCAGATGATATATCCGAGTTTGGAGAAATTTTAATTTTTGGTCAAAAAAAAAAAAAAAAATTTGGTCAAAAAAAACGACAGGCGCGTACCTGTCGTCTTTTTAAAATCGCCTGTTTGGTTTTTGGTCATTTTCTCCAAAACCACCGGCCCGATTTCAACCAAACCTTCTGCGTTGGACTCCCCTCGGACCCCCAGATGATATATCCGAGAAATTTGGAGAAATTTTAATTTTTGGTAAAAAAAAAAAAAAAAAATTGGTCAAAAAAAGACGACAGGCGCGTACCTGTCGTCTTTTTAAAATCGCCTGTTTGGTTTTTGGTCATTTTCTCCAAAACCACCGGCCCGATTTCAACCAAACCTTCTGCGTTGGACTCCCCTCGGACCCCCAGATGATATATCCGAGTTTGGAGAATATTTTAATTTTTGGTAAAAAAAAAAAAATTGGTCAAAAAAAACGACAGGCGCGTACCTGTCGTCTTTTTAAAATCGCCTGTTTGGTTTTTGGTCATTTTCTCCAAAACCACCGGCCCGATTTCAACCAAACCTTCTGCGTTGGACTCCCCTCGGACCCCCAGATGATATATCCGAGTTTGGAGAAATTTTAATTTTTGGTCAAAAAAAAAAAAAAATTTGGTCAAAAAAAGACGACGTCTTTTTAAAATCGCCTGTTTGGTTTTTGGTCATTTTCTCCAAAAACCACCGGCCCGATTTCAACCAAACCTTCTGCGTTGGACTCCCCTCGGACCCCCAGATGATATATCCGAGTTTGGAGAAATTTGGAGAAATTTTAATTTTTGGTCAAAAAAAAAAAAAAATTTGGTCAAAAAAAGACGACAGGCGCGTACCTGTCGTCTTTTTAAAATCGCCTGTTTGGTTTTTGGTCATTTTCTCCAAAACCACCGGCCCGATTTCAACCAAACCTTCTGCGTTTGGACTCCCCTCGGACCCCCAGATGATATATCCGAGTTTGGAGAAATTTTAAATTTTTGGTCAAAAAAAAAAAAAAATTGGTCAAAAAAAACGACAGGCGCGTACCTGTCGTCTTTTTAAAATCGCCTGTTTGGTTTTGGTCATTTTCTCCAAAACCACCGGCCCGATTTCAACCAAACCTTCTGCGTTGGACTCCCCTCGGACCCCAGATGATATATCCGAGTTTGGGAAAAAATTTTAAATTTTTGGTCAAAAAAAAAAAAAAAATTTGGTCAAAAAAGACGACAGGCGCGTACCTGTCGTCTTTTTAAAATCGCCTGTTTGGTTTTTGGTCATTTTCTCCAAACCACCGGCCCGATTTCAACCAAACCTTCTGCGTTGGACTCCCCTCGGACCCCCAGATGATATATCCGAGTTTGGAGAAATTTTAATTTTTGGTAAAAAAAAAAAAAAATTTGGTCAAAAAAAGACGACAACGTCTTTTTAAAATCGCCTGTTTGGTTTTTGGTCATTTTCTCCAAAACCACCGGCCCGATTTCAACCAAACCTTCTGCGTTGGACTCCCCTCGGACCCCCAGATGATATATCCGAGTTTGGAGAAATTTTAATTTTTGGTCAAAAAAAAAAAAAAAATTGGTCAAAAAAAGACGACAGGCGCGTACCTGTCGTCTTTTTTAAAATCGCCTGTTGGTTTTTGGTCATTTTCTCCAAAACCACCGGCCCGATTTCAACCAAACCTTCTGCGTTGGACTCCCCTCGGACCCCCAGATGATATATCCGAGTTTGGAAAAGAAATTTTAATTTTTGGTCAAAAAAAAAAAAAAATTTGGTCAAAAAAAGACGACAGGCGCGTACCTGTCGTCTTTTTAAAATCGCCTGTTTGGTTTTTGGTCATTTTCTCCAAAACCACCGGCCCGATTTCAACCAAACCTTCTGCGTTGGACTCCCCTCGGACCCCAGATGATATATCCGAGTTTGGAGAAATTTTATTTTTTGGTCAAAAAAAAAAAAAAATTGGTCAAAAAAAAGACGACAGGCGCGTACCTGTCGTCTTTTTAAAATCGCCTGTTTGGTTTTTGGTCATTTTCTCCAAAACCACCGGCCCGATTTCAACCAAACCTTCTGCGTTGGACTCCCCTCGGACCCCCAGATGATATATCCGAGTTTGGAGAAATTTTAATTTTTGGTAAAAAAAAAAAAAAATTTGGTCAAAAAAGACGACAGGCGCGTACCTGTCGTCTTTTTAAAATCGCCTGTTTGGTTTTTGGTCATTTTCTCCAAAACCACCGGCCCGATTTCAACCAAACCTTCTGCGTTGGACTCCCCTCGGACCCCCAGATGATATATCCGAGTTTGGAGAAATTTTAATTTTTGGTAAAAAAAAAAAAAATTGGTCAAAAAAAGACGACAGGCGCGTACCTGTCGTCTTTTTAAAATCGCCTGTTTGGTTTTTGGTCATTTTCTCCAAAACCACCGGCCCGATTTCAACCAAACCTTCTGCGTTGGACTCCCCTCGGACCCCCAGATGATATATCCGAGTTTGGAGAAATTTTAATTTTTGGTCAAAAAAAAAAAAAAATTTGGTCAAAAAAAGACAGGCGCGTACCTGTCGTTTTTAAAATCGCCTGTTTGGTTTTTGGTCATTTTCTCCAAAACCACCGGCCCGATTTCAACCAAACCTTCTGCGTTGGACTCCCCTCGGACCCCCAGATGATATATCCGAGTTTGGAAAAATTTTAATTTTTGGTCAAAAAAAAAAAAAAATTTGGTCAAAAAAAGACGACAGGCGCGTACCTGTCGTCTTTTTAAAATCGCCTGTTTGGTTTTTGGTCATTTTCTCCAAACCACCGGCCCGATTTCAACCAAACCTTCTGCGTTGGACTCCCCTCGGACCCCCAGATGATATATCCGAGTTTGGAGAAATTTTAATTTTTGGTCAAAAAAAAAAAAAAAATTGGTCAAAAAAAACGACAGGCGCGTACCTGTCGTCTTTTTAAAATCGCCTGTTTGGTTTTTGGTCATTTTCTCCAAAACCACCGGCCCGATTTCAACCAAACCTTCTGCGTTGGACTCCCCTCGGACCCCCAGATGATATATCCGAGTTTGGAGAAATTTTAATTTTTGGTCAAAAAAAAAAAAAAAATTTGGTCAAAAAAAGACGACAGGCGCGTACCTGTCGTCTTTTTAAAATCGCCTGTTTGGTTTTTGGTCATTTTCTCCAAAACCACCGGCCCGATTTCAACCAAACCTTCTGCGTTGGACTCCCCTCGGACCCCCAGATGATATATCCGAGTTTGGAGAAATTTTAATTTTTGGTAAAAAAAAAAAAAAATTGGTCAAAAAAAGACGACAGGCGCGTACCTGTCGTCTTTTTAAAATCGCCTGTTTGGTTTTTGGTCATTTTCTCCAAAACCACCGGCCCGATTTCAACCAAACCTTCTGCGTTGGACTCCCCTCGGACCCCCAGATGATATATCCGAGTTTGGAGAAATTTTAATTTTTGGTCAAAAAAAAAAAAAAATTGGTCAAAAAAAGACGACAGGCGCGTACCTGTCGTCTTTTTAAAATCGCCTGTTTGGTTTTTGGTCATTTTCTCCAAAACCACCGGCCCGATTTCAACCAAAAAACCCTGCGTTGGACCCCCTCGATATATTTATAAATTTAAAAAAAAAAAAAATTTGGTCAAAAAAATGGTCAAAAAAAGACGACAGGCGCGTACCTGTCGTCTTTTTAAAATCGCCTGTTTGGTTTTTGGTCATTTTCTCCAAAACCACCGGCCCGATTTCAACCAAACCTTCTGCGTTGGACTCCCCTCGGACCCCCAGATGATATATCCGAGTTTGGAGAAATTTTAATTTTTGGTAAAAAAAAAAAAATTTGGTCAAAAAAAGACGACAGGCGCGTACCTGTCGTCTTTTTAAAATCGCCTGTTTGGTTTTTGGTCATTTTCTCCAAAACCACCGGCCCGATTTCAACCAAACCTTCTGCGTTGGACTCCCCTCGGACCCCCAGATGATATATCCGAGTTTGGAGAAATTTTAATTTTTGGTAAAAAAAAAAAAAATTTGGTCAAAAAAAGACGACAGGCGCGTACCTGTCGTCTTTTTAAAATCGCCTGTTTGGTTTTTGGTCATTTTCTCCAAAACCACCGGCCCGATTTCAACCAAACCTTCTGCGTTGGACTCCCCTCGGACCCCCAGATGATATATCCGAGTTTGGAGAAATTTTAATTTTTGGTCAAAAAAAAAAAAAAAATTGGTAAAAAAACGACAGGCGCGTACCTGTCGTCTTTTTAAAATCGCCTGTTTGGTTTTTGGTCATTTTCTCCAAAACCACCGGCCCGATTTCAACCAAACCTTCTGCGTTGGACTCCCCTCGGACCCCCAGATGATATATCCGAGTTTGGAGAAATTTTAATTTTTGGTAAAAAAAAAAAAAAAATTTGGTCAAAAAAAGACGACAGGCGCGTACCTGTCGTCTTTTTAAAATCGCCTGTTTGGTTTTTGGTCATTTTCTCCAAAACCACCGGCCCGATTTCAACCAAACCTTCTGCGTTGGACTCCCCTCGGACCCCCAGATGATATATCCGAGTTTGGAGAAATTTTAATTTTTGGTCAAAAAAAAAAAAAAATTTGGTCAAAAAAAGACGACAGGCGCGTACCTGTCGTCTTTTTAAAATCGCCTGTTTGGTTTTTGGTCATTTTCTCCAAAACCACCGGCCCGATTTCAACCAAACCTTCTGCGTTGGACTCCCCTCGGACCCCCAGATGATATATCCGAGTTTGGAGAAATTTTAATTTTTGGTCAAAAAAAAAAAAAAATTTGGTCAAAAAAAGACGACAGGCGCGTACCTGTCGTCTTTTTAAAATCGCCTGTTTGGTTTTTGGTCATTTTCTCCAAAACCACCGGCCCGATTTCAACCAAACCTTCTGCGTTGGACTCCCCTCGGACCCCCAGATGATATATCCGAGTTTGGAGAAATTTTAATTTTTGGTAAAAAAAAAAAAAAAATTGGTCAAAAAAAGACGACAGGCGCGTACCTGTCGTCTTTTTAAAATCGCCTGTTTGTTTTTGGTCATTTTCTCCAAAACCACCGGCCCGATTTCAACCAAACCTTCTGCGTTGGACTCCCCTCGGACCCCCAGATGATATATCCGAGTTTGGAGAAATTTTAATTTTTGGTAAAAAAAAAAAAAATTGGTCAAAAAAAGACGACAGGCGCGTACCTGTCGTCTTTTTAAAATCGCCTGTTTGGTTTTTGGTCATTTTCTCCAAAACCACCGGCCCGATTTCAACCAAACCTTCTGCGTTGGACTCCCCTCGGACCCCCAGATGATATATCCGAGTTTGGAGAAATTTTAATTTTTGGAAAAAAAAAAAAAAATTTGGTCAAAAAAAGACGACAGGCGCGTACCTGTCGTCTTTTTAAAATCGCCTGTTTGGTTTTTGGTCATTTTCTCCAAAACCACCGGCCCGATTTCAACCAAACCTTCTGCGTTGGACTCCCCTCGGACCCCCAGATGATATATCCGAGTTTGGAGAAATTTAGAAATTTAATTTTTGGTCAAAAAAAAAAAAAAATTTGGTCAAAAAAACGACAGGCGCGTACCTGTCGTCTTTTTAAAATCGCCTGTTTGGTTTTTGGTCATTTTCTCCAAAACCACCGGCCCGATTTCAACCAAACCTTCTGCGTTGGACTCCCCTCGGACCCCCAGATGATATATCCGAGTTTGGAGAAATTTTAATTTTTGGTCAAAAAAAAAAAAAAATTGGTCAAAAAAAGACGACAGGCGCGTACCTGTCGTCTTTTTAAAATCGCCTGTTTGGTTTTTGGTCATTTTCTCCAAAACCACCGGCCCGATTTCAACCAAACCTTCTGCGTTGGACTCCCCTCGGACCCCCAGATGATATATCCGAGTTTGGAGAAATTTTAATTTTTGGTCAAAAAAAAAAAAAAAATTTGGTCAAAAAAAGACGACAGGCGCGTACCTGTCGTCTTTTTAAAATCGCCTGTTTGGTTTTTGGTCATTTTCTCCAAAACCACCGGCCCGATTTCAACCAAACCTTCTGCGTTGGACTCCCCTCGGACCCCCAGATGATATATCCGAGTTTGGAGAAATTTTAATTTTTGGTCAAAAAAAAAAAAAAAATTGGTCAAAAAAAGACGACAGGCGCGTACCTGTCGTCTTTTTAAAATCGCCTGTTTGGTTTTTGGTCATTTTCTCCAAAACCACCGGCCCGATTTCAACCAAACCTTCTGCGTTGGACTCCCCTCGGACCCCCAGATGATATATCCGAGTTTGGAGAAATTTTAATTTTTGGTAAAAAAAAAAAAAAAATTTGGTCAAAAAAAGACGACAGGCGCGTACCTGTCGTCTTTTTAAAATCGCCTGTTTGGTTTTTGGTCATTTTCTCCAAAACCACCGGCCCGATTTCAACCAAACCTTCTGCGTTGGACTCCCCTCGGACCCCCAGATGATATATCCGAGTTTGGAAAATTTTAATTTTTGGTCAAAAAAAAAAAAAAATTTGGTCAAAAAAAGACGACAGGCGCGTACCTGTCGTCTTTTTAAAATCGCCTGTTTGGTTTTTGGTCATTTTCTCCAAAACCACCGGCCCGATTTCAACCAAACCTTCTGCGTTGGACTCCCCTCGGACCCCCAGATGATATATCCGAGTTTGGAGAAATTTTAATTTTTGGTAAAAAAAAAAAAAAATTGGTCAAAAAAAGACGACAGGCGCGTACCTGTCGTCTTTTTAAAATCGCCTGTTTGGTTTTTGGTCATTTTCTCCAAAACCACCGGCCCGATTTCAACCAAACCTTCTGCGTTGGACTCCCCTCGGACCCCCAGATGATATATCCGAGTTTGGAGAAATTTTAATTTTTGGTCAAAAAAAAAAAAAAATTTGGTCAAAAAAAGACGACAGGCGCGTACCTGTCGTCTTTTTAAAATCGCCTGTTTGGTTTTTGGTCATTTTCTCCAAAACCACCGGCCCGATTTCAACCAAACCTTCTGCGTTGGACTCCCCTCGGACCCCCAGATGATATATCCGAGTTTGGAGAAATTTTAATTTTTGGTATAAAAAAAAAAAAAAATTGGTCAAAAAAAGACGACAGGCGCGTACCTGTCGTCTTTTTAAAATCGCCTGTTTGGTTTTTGGTCATTTTCTCCAAAACCACCGGCCCGATTTCAACCAAACCTTCTGCGTTGGACTCCCCTCGGACCCCCAGATGATATATCCGAGTTTGGAGAAATTTTAATTTTTGGTCAAAAAAAAAAAAAAATTGGTCAAAAAAAGACGACAGGCGCGTACCTGTCGTCTTTTTAAAATCGCCTGTTTGGTTTTTGGTCATTTTCTCCAAAACCACCGGCCCGATTTCAACCAAACCTTCTGCGTTGGACTCCCCTCGGACCCCCAGATGATATATCCGAGTTTGGAGAAATTTTAATTTTTGGTAAAAAAAAAAAAAATTTGGTCAAAAAAAGACGACAGGCGCGTACCTGTCGTCTTTTTAAAATCGCCTGTTTGGTTTTTGGTCATTTTCTCCAAAACCACCGGCCCGATTTCAACCAAACCTTCTGCGTTGGACTCCCCTCGGACCCCCAGATGATATATCCGAGTTTGGAGAAATTTTAATTTTTGGTAAAAAAAAAAAAATTTGGTCAAAAAAAGACGACAGGCGCGTACCTGTCGTCTTTTTAAAATCGCCTGTTTGGTTTTTGGTCATTTTCTCCAAAACCACCGGCCCGATTTCAACCAAACCTTCTGCGTTGGACTCCCCTCGGACCCCCAGATGATATATCCGAGTTTGGAGAAATTTTAATTTTTGGTAAAAAAAAAAAAAAATTTGGTCAAAAAAAGACGACAGGCGCGTACCTGTCGTCTTTTTAAAATCGCCTGTTTGGTTTTTGGTCATTTTCTCCAAAACCACCGGCCCGATTTCAACCAAACCTTCTGCGTTGGACTCCCCTCGGACCCCCAGATGATATATCCGAGTTTGGAGAAATTTGGAGAAATTTTAATTTTTGGTCAAAAAAAAAAAAAAATTGGTCAAAAAAAGACGACAGGCGCGTACCTGTCGTCTTTTTAAAATCGCCTGTTTGGTTTTTGGTCATTTTCTCCAAAACCACCGGCCCGATTTCAACCAAACCTTCTGCGTTGGACTCCCCTCGGACCCCCAGATGATATATCCGAGTTTGGAGAAATTTTAATTTTTGGTAAAAAAAAAAAAATTTGGTCAAAAAAAGACGACAGGCGCGTACCTGTCGTCTTTTTAAAATCGCCTGTTTGGTTTTTGGTCATTTTCTCCAAAACCACCGGCCCGATTTCAACCAAACCTTCTGCGTTGGACTCCCCTCGGACCCCCAGATGATATATCCGAGTTTGGAGAAATTTTAATTTTTGGTAAAAAAAAAAAAAAAATTTGGTCAAAAAAAGACGACACGTCTTTTTAAAATCGCCTGTTTGGTTTTTGGTCATTTTCTCCAAAACCACCGGCCCGATTTCAACCAAACCTTCTGCGTTGGACTCCCCTCGGACCCCCAGATGATATATCCGAGTTTGAGTTTGGAGAAATTTTAATTTTTGGTCAAAAAAAAAAAAAAATTTGGTCAAAAAAAGACGACAGGCGCGTACCTGTCGTCTTTTTAAAATCGCCTGTTTGGTTTTTGGTCATTTTCTCCAAAACCACCGGCCCGATTTCAACCAAACCTTCTGCGTTGGACTCCCCTCGGACCCCCAGATGATATATCCGAGTTTGGAGAAATTTTAATTTTTGGTCAAAAAAAAAAAAAAAATTGGTCAAAAAAAACGACAGGCGCGTACCTGTCGTCTTTTTAAAATCGCCTGTTTGGTTTTTGGTCATTTTCTCCAAAACCACCGGCCCGATTTCAACCAAACCTTCTGCGTTGGACTCCCCTCGGACCCCCAGATGATATATCCGAGTTTGGAGAAATTTTAATTTTTGGTCAAAAAAAAAAAAAAAATTTGGTCAAAAAAAGACGACAGGCGCGTACCTGTCGTCTTTTTAAAATCGCCTGTTTGGTTTTTGGTCATTTTCTCCAAAACCACCGGCCCGATTTCAACCAAACCTTCTGCGTTGGACTCCCCTCGGACCCCCAGATGATATATCCGAGTTTGGAGAAATTTTAATTTTTGGTAAAAAAAAAAAAAAATTTGGTCAAAAAAAGACGTACGTCTTTTTAAAATCGCCTGTTTGGTTTTTGGTCATTTTCTCCAAAACCACCGGCCCGATTTCAACCAAACCTTCTGCGTTGGACTCCCCTCGGACCCCCAGATGATATATCCGAGTTTGGAGAAATTTTAATTTTTGGTCAAAAAAAAAAAAAAAATTTGGTCAAAAAAAGACGACAGGCGCGTACCTGTCGTCTTTTTAAAATCGCCTGTTTGGTTTTTGGTCATTTTCTCCAAAACCACCGGCCCGATTTCAACCAAACCTTCTGCGTTGGACTCCCCTCGGACCCCCAGATGATATATCCGAGTTTGGAGAAATTTTAATTTTTGGTCAAAAAAAAAAAAAAAATTGGTCAAAAAAACGACAGGCGCGTACCTGTCGTCTTTTTAAAATCGCCTGTTTGGTTTTTGGTCATTTTCTCCAAAACCACCGGCCCGATTTCAACCAAACCTTCTGCGTTGGACTCCCCTCGGACCCCCAGATGATATATCCGAGTTTGGAGAAATTTTAATTTTTGGTAAAAAAAAAAAAAAAATTGGTCAAAAAAAGACGACAGGCGCGTACCTGTCGTCTTTTTAAAATCGCCTGTTTGGTTTTTGGTCATTTTCTCCAAAACCACCGGCCCGATTTCAACCAAACCTTCTGCGTTGGACTCCCCTCGGACCCCCAGATGATATATCCGAGTTTGGAGAAATTTTAATTTTTGGTAAAAAAAAAAAAAATTTGGTCAAAAAAAGACGACAGGCGCGTACCTGTCGTCTTTTTAAAATCGCCTGTTTGGTTTTTGGTCATTTTCTCCAAAACCACCGGCCCGATTTCAACCAAACCTTCTGCGTTGGACTCCCCTCGGACCCCCAGATGATATATCCGAGTTTGGAGAAATTTTAATTTTTGGTAAAAAAAAAAAAAAATTTGGTCAAAAAAAGACGACAGGCGCGTACCTGTCGTCTTTTTAAAATCGCCTGTTTGGTTTTTGGTCATTTTCTCCAAAACCACCGGCCCGATTTCAACCAAACCTTCTGCGTTGGACTCCCCTCGGACCCCCAGATGATATATCCGAGTTTGGAGAAATTTGGAGAAATTTTAATTTTTGGTAAAAAAAAAAAAAATTTGGTCAAAAAAAGACGACAGGCGCGTACCTGTCGTCTTTTTAAAATCGCCTGTTTGGTTTTTGGTCATTTTCTCCAAAACCACCGGCCCGATTTCAACCAAACCTTCTGCGTTGGACTCCCCTCGGACCCCCAGATGATATATCCGAGTTTGGAGAAATTTTAATTTTTGGTAAAAAAAAAAAAAATTGGTCAAAAAAAAGCGTACGTCTTTTTAAAATCGCCTGTTTGGTTTTTGGTCATTTTCTCCAAAACCACCGGCCCGATTTCAACCAAACCTTCTGCGTTGGACTCCCCTCGGACCCCCAGATGATATATCCGAGTTTGGAGTTTGGAGAAATTTTAATTTTTGGTCAAAAAAAAAAAAAAATTTGGTCAAAAAAAGACGACAGGCGCGTACCTGTCGTCTTTTTAAAATCGCCTGTTTGGTTTTTGGTCATTTTCTCCAAAACCACCGGCCCGATTTCAACCAAACCTTCTGCGTTGGACTCCCCTCGGACCCCCAGATGATATATCCGAGTTTGGAGAAATTTTAATTTTTGGTCAAAAAAAAAAAAAAAATTGGTCAAAAAAAACGACAGGCGCGTACCTGTCGTCTTTTTAAAATCGCCTGTTTGGTTTTTGGTCATTTTCTCCAAAACCACCGGCCCGATTTCAACCAAACCTTCTGCGTTGGACTCCCCTCGGACCCCCAGATGATATATCCGAGTTTGGAGAAATTTTAATTTTTGGTCAAAAAAAAAAAAAAATTTGGTCAAAAAAAGACGACAGGCGCGTACCTGTCGTCTTTTTAAAATCGCCTGTTTGGTTTTTGGTCATTTTCTCCAAAACCACCGGCCCGATTTCAACCAAACCTTCTGCGTTGGACTCCCCTCGGACCCCCAGATGATATATCCGAGTTTGGAGAAATTTTAATTTTTGGTAAAAAAAAAAAAAATTGGTCAAAAAAAGACGACAGGCGCGTACCTGTCGTCTTTTTAAAATCGCCTGTTTGGTTTTTGGTCATTTTCTCCAAAACCACCGGCCCGATTTCAACCAAACCTTCTGCGTTGGACTCCCCTCGGACCCCCAGATGATATATCCGAGTTTGGAGAAATTTTAATTTTTGGTCAAAAAAAAAAAAAAAATTGGTCAAAAAAAGACGACAGGCGCGTACCTGTCGTCTTTTTAAAATCGCCTGTTTGGTTTTTGGTCATTTTCTCCAAAACCACCGGCCCGATTTCAACCAAACCTTCTGCGTTGGACTCCCCTCGGACCCCCAGATGATATATCCGAGTTTGGAGAAATTTTAATTTTTGGTCAAAAAAAAAAAAAAAATTGGTCAAAAAAAGACGACAGGCGCGTACCTGTCGTCTTTTTAAAATCGCCTGTTTGGTTTTTGGTCATTTTCTCCAAAACCACCGGCCCGATTTCAACCAAACCTTCTGCGTTGGACTCCCCTCGGACCCCCAGATGATATATCCGAGTTTGGAGAAATTTTAATTTTTGGTAAAAAAAAAAAAAAATTTGGTCAAAAAAAGACGACAGGCGCGTACCTGTCGTCTTTTTAAAATCGCCTGTTTGGTTTTTGGTCATTTTCTCCAAAACCACCGGCCCGATTTCAACCAAACCTTCTGCGTTGGACTCCCCTCGGACCCCCAGATGATATATCCGAGTTTGGAGAAATTTTAATTTTTGGTAAAAAAAAAAAAAATTTGGTCAAAAAAAGACGACAGGCGCGTACCTGTCGTCTTTTTAAAATCGCCTGTTTGGTTTTTGGTCATTTTCTCCAAAACCACCGGCCCGATTTCAACCAAACCTTCTGCGTTGGACTCCCCTCGGACCCCCAGATGATATATCCGAGTTTGGAGAAATGAGAAATTTAATTTTTGGTCAAAAAAAAAAAAAAATTGGTCAAAAAAAGACGACAGGCGCGTACCTGTCGTCTTTTTAAAATCGCCTGTTTGGTTTTTGGTCATTTTCTCCAAAACCACCGGCCCGATTTCAACCAAACCTTCTGCGTTGGACTCCCCTCGGACCCCCAGATGATATATCCGAGTTTGGAGAAATTTTAATTTTTGGTAAAAAAAAAAAAAAATTTGGTCAAAAAAAGACGACACGTCTTTTTAAAATCGCCTGTTTGGTTTTTGGTCATTTTCTCCAAAACCACCGGCCCGATTTCAACCAAACCTTCTGCGTTGGACTCCCCTCGGACCCCCAGATGATATATCCGAGTTTTTGGAGAAAATTTTAATTTTTGGTCAAAAAAAAAAAAAAATTGGTCAAAAAAAGACGACAGGCGCGTACCTGTCGTCTTTTTAAAATCGCCTGTTTGGTTTTTGGTCATTTTCTCCAAAACCACCGGCCCGATTTCAACCAAACCTTCTGCGTTGGACTCCCCTCGGACCCCCAGATGATATATCCGAGTTTGGAGAAATTTTAATTTTTGGTCAAAAAAAAAAAAAAAATTGGTCAAAAAAAACGACAGGCGCGTACCTGTCGTCTTTTTAAAATCGCCTGTTTGGTTTTTGGTCATTTTCTCCAAAACCACCGGCCCGATTTCAACCAAACCTTCTGCGTTGGACTCCCCTCGGACCCCCAGATGATATATCCGAGTTTGGAGAAATTTAATTTTTGGTCAAAAAAAAAAAAAAAATTTGGTCAAAAAAAGACGACAGGCGCGTACCTGTCGTCTTTTTAAAATCGCCTGTTTGGTTTTTGGTCATTTTCTCCAAAACCACCGGCCCGATTTCAACCAAACCTTCTGCGTTGGACTCCCCTCGGACCCCCAGATGATATATCCGAGTTTGGAGAAATTTTAATTTTTGGTAAAAAAAAAAAAAAATTTGGTCAAAAAAAGACACGTACCTGTCGTCTTTTTAAAATCGCCTGTTTGGTTTTTGGTCATTTTCTCCAAAACCACCGGCCCGATTTCAACCAAACCTTCTGCGTTGGACTCCCCTCGGACCCCCAGATGATATATCCGAGTTTGGAGAAATTTGGAGAAATTTTAATTTTTGGTCAAAAAAAAAAAAAAATTTGGTCAAAAAAAGACGACAGGCACGTACCTGTCGTCTTTTTAAAATCGCCTGTTTGGTTTTTGGTCATTTTCTCCAAAACCACCGGCCCGATTTCAACCAAACCTTCTGCGTTGGACTCCCCTCGGACCCCCAGATGATATATCCGAGTTTGGAGAAATTTTAATTTTTGGTCAAAAAAAAAAAAAAATTTGGTCAAAAAAAACGACAGGCGCGTACCTGTCGTCTTTTTAAAATCGCCTGTTTGGTTTTTGGTCATTTTCTCCAAAACCACCGGCCCGATTTCAACCAAACCTTCTGCGTTGGACTCCCCTCGGACCCCCAGATGATATATCCGAGTTTGGAGAAATTTTAATTTTTGGTCAAAAAAAAAAAAAAAATTGGTCAAAAAAAGACGACAGGCGCGTACCTGTCGTCTTTTTAAAATCGCCTGTTTGGTTTTTGGTCATTTTCTCCAAAACCACCGGCCCGATTTCAACCAAACCTTCTGCGTTGGACTCCCCTCGGACCCCCAGATGATATATCCGAGTTTGGAGAAATTTTAATTTTTGGTCAAAAAAAAAAAAAAATTTGGTCAAAAAAAGACGACAGGCGCGTACCTGTCGTCTTTTTAAAATCGCCTGTTTGGTTTTTGGTCATTTTCTCCAAAACCACCGGCCCGATTTCAACCAAACCTTCTGCGTTGGACTCCCCTCGGACCCCCAGATGATATATCCGAGTTTGGAGAAATTTGGAGAAATTAAAATTTTTGGTCAAAAAAAAAAAAAAAAATTGGTCAAAAAAAGACGACAGGCGCGTACCTGTCGTCTTTTTAAAATCGCCTGTTTGGTTTTTGGTCATTTTCTCCAAAACCACCGGCCCGATTTCAACCAAACCTTCTGCGTTGGACTCCCCTCGGACCCCCAGATGATATATCCGAGTTTGGAGAAATTTTAATTTTTGGTAAAAAAAAAAAAAAATTTGGTCAAAAAAAGACGACAGGCGCGTACCTGTCGTCTTTTTAAAATCGCCTGTTTGGTTTTTGGTCATTTTCTCCAAAACCACCGGCCCGATTTCAACCAAACCTTCTGCGTTGGACTCCCCTCGGACCCCCAGATGATATATCCGAGTTTGGAGAAATTTTAATTTTTGGTAAAAAAAAAAAAAAATTGGTCAAAAAAAGACGACAGGCGCGTACCTGTCGTCTTTTTAAAATCGCCTGTTTGGTTTTTGGTCATTTTCTCCAAAACCACCGGCCCGATTTCAACCAAACCTTCTGCGTTGGACTCCCCTCGGACCCCCAGATGATATATCCGAGTTTGGAGAAATTTTAATTTTTGGTCAAAAAAAAAAAAAAATTGGTCAAAAAAAGACGACAGGCGCGTACCTGTCGTCTTTTTAAAATCGCCTGTTTGGTTTTTGGTCATTTTCTCCAAAACCACCGGCCCGATTTCAACCAAACCTTCTGCGTTGGACTCCCCTCGGACCCCCAGATGATATATCCGAGTTTGGTTTGGAGAAATTTTAATTTTTGGTCAAAAAAAAAAAAAAAATTGGTCAAAAAAACGACAGGCGCGTACCTGTCGTCTTTTTAAAATCGCCTGTTTGGTTTTTGGTCATTTTCTCCAAAACCACCGGCCCGATTTCAACCAAACCTTCTGCGTTGGACTCCCCTCGGACCCCCAGATGATATATCCGAGTTTGGAGAAATTTTAATTTTTGGTAAAAAAAAAAAAAATTTGGTCAAAAAAAGACGACAGGCGCGTACCTGTCGTCTTTTTAAAATCGCCTGTTTGGTTTTTGGTCATTTTCTCCAAAACCACCGGCCCGATTTCAACCAAACCTTCTGCGTTGGACTCCCCTCGGACCCCCAGATGATATATCCGAGTTTGGAGAAATTTGGAGAAATTTTAATTTTTGGTCAAAAAAAAAAAAAAATTGGTCAAAAAAAAACGACAGGCGCGTACCTGTCGTCTTTTTAAAATCGCCTGTTTGGTTTTTGGTCATTTTCTCCAAAACCACCGGCCCGATTTCAACCAAACCTTCTGCGTTGGACTCCCCTCGGACCCCCAGATGATATATCCGAGTTTGGAGAAATTTTAATTTTTGGTAAAAAAAAAAAAAAATTTGGTCAAAAAAAGACGTACGTCTTTTTAAAATCGCCTGTTTGGTTTTTGGTCATTTTCTCCAAAACCACCGGCCCGATTTCAACCAAACCTTCTGCGTTGGACTCCCCTCGGACCCCCAGATGATATATCCGAGTTTGGAGAAATTTTAATTTTTGGTCAAAAAAAAAAAAAAATTTGGTCAAAAAAAACGACAGGCGCGTACCTGTCGTCTTTTTAAAATCGCCTGTTTGGTTTTTGGTCATTTTCTCCAAAACCACCGGCCCGATTTCAACCAAACCTTCTGCGTTGGACTCCCCTCGGACCCCCAGATGATATATCCGAGTTTGGAAGAAATTTTAATTTTTGGTCAAAAAAAAAAAAAAAATTTGGTCAAAAAAAGACACAGGCGCGTACCTGTCGTCTTTTTAAAATCGCCTGTTTGGTTTTTGGTCATTTTCTCCAAAACCACCGGCCCGATTTCAACCAAACCTTCTGCGTTGGACTCCCCTCGGACCCCCAGATGATATATCCGAGTTTGGAGAAATTTTAATTTTTGGTAAAAAAAAAAAAAAAATTTGGTCAAAAAAAGACGACAGGCGCGTACCTGTCGTCTTTTTAAAATCGCCTGTTTGGTTTTTGGTCATTTTCTCCAAAACCACCGGCCCGATTTCAACCAAACCTTCTGCGTTGGACTCCCCTCGGACCCCCAGATGATATATCCGAGTTTGGAGAAATTTTAATTTTTGGTCAAAAAAAAAAAAAAATTGGTCAAAAAAAACGACAGGCGCGTACCTGTCGTCTTTTTAAAATCGCCTGTTTGGTTTTTGGTCATTTTCTCCAAAACCACCGGCCCGATTTCAACCAAACCTTCTGCGTTGGACTCCCCTCGGACCCCCAGATGATATATCCGAGTTTGGAGTTTGGAGAAATTTTAATTTTTGGTCAAAAAAAAAAAAAAATTTGGTCAAAAAAAGACGACAGGCGCGTACCTGTCGTCTTTTTAAAATCGCCTGTTTGGTTTTTGGTCATTTTCTTCCAAAACCACCGGCCCGATTTCAACCAAACCTTCTGCGTTGGACTCCCCTCGGACCCCCAGATGATATATCCGAGTTGGAGAAATTTTAATTTTTGGTAGAAAATAAAAAAAAAATTTGGTCAAAAAAAGACGACAGGCGCGTACTGTCGTCTTTTTAAAATCGCCTGTTTGGTTTTGGTCATTTTCCTCCAAAACCACCGGCCCGATTTCAACCAAACCTTCTGCGTTGGACTCCCCTCGGACCCCCAGATGATATATCGAGTTTGGAGAAATTTGGAGAAATTATAATTTTTGGTCAAAAAAAAAAAAAAAAATTTGGTCAAAAAAAGACGACAGGCGCGTACCTTGTCGTCTTTTTAAAATCGCCTGTTTGGTTTTTGGTCATTTTCTCCAAAACCACCGGCCCGATTTCAACCAAAACCTTCTGCGTTGGACTCCCTCGGACCCCCAGATGATATATCCGAGTTTGGAGAAATTTTAATTTTTGGTAAAAAAAAAAAAAAATTTGGTCAAAAAAAACGACAGGCGCGTACCTGTCGTCTTTTTAAAATCGCCTGTTTGGTTTTTGGTCATTTTCTCCAAAACCACCGGCCCGATTTCAACCAAACCTTCTGCGTTGGACTCCCCTCGGACCCCCAGATGATATATCCGAGTTTGGAGAAATTTTAATTTTTGGTAAAAAAAAAAAAAAAATTTGGTCAAAAAAAAACGACAGGCGCGTACCTGTCGTCTTTTTAAAATCGCCTGTTTGGTTTTTGGTCATTTTCTCCAAAACCACCGGCCCGATTTCAACCAAACCTTCTGCGTTGGACTCCCCTCGGACCCCCAGATGATATATCCGAGTTTGGAGAAATTTTAATTTTTGGTAAAAAAAAAAAAAAATTTGGTCAAAAAAAGACGACAGGCGCGTACCTGTCGTCTTTTTAAAATCGCCTGTTTGGTTTTTGGTCATTTTCTCCAAAACCACCGGCCCGATTTCAACCAAACCTTCTGCGTTGGACTCCCCTCTTACCCCCAGATGATATATCGAGTTTGGAAAAAATTTAAATTTTTGGTCAAAAAAAAAAAAAAATTTGGTCAAAAAAAAGACGGACAGGGCGCGTACCTGTCGTCTTTTTAAAATCGCCTGTTTGGTTTTTGGTCATTTTTCTCCAAAACCACTCGGCCCGATTTCAACCAAACCTTCTGCGT
Organism: Trachurus trachurus; assembly: GCF_905171665.1. Taxonomy (NCBI): domain Eukaryota; kingdom Metazoa; phylum Chordata; class Actinopteri; order Carangiformes; family Carangidae; genus Trachurus; species Trachurus trachurus. Next base: position 43,555 of record NW_028155194.1, on the reverse strand, counting down.
TGGACTCCCCTCGGACCCCCAGATGATATATCGAGTTTGGAGAAATTTTAATTTTTTGGTCAAAAAAAAAAAAAAAATTTGGTCAAAAAAAGACGACAGTCGGTACCTGTCGTCTTTTAAAATCGCCTGTTTGGTTTTTGGTCATTTTCCTCCAAAACCACCGGCCCGATTTCAACCAAACCTTCTGCGTTGGACTCCCCCTCGGACCCCCAGATGATATATCCGAGTTTTGGAGAAATTTGGAAAATTTAATTTTTGGTCAAAAAAAAAAAAAAAATTTGGTCAAAAAAAAGACGACGGCCGTACCTGTCGTCTTTTAAAATCGCCTGTTTGGTTTTTTGGTCATTTTCTCCAAAACCACCGGCCCGATTCAACCAAACCTTCTGCGTTGGACTCCCTCGGACCCCCAGATGATATATCCGAGTTTGGAGAAATTTGAAAATTTTTTTTGGTCAAAAAAAAAAAAAAAATTTGGTCAAAAAAAAGACCGACGTCTTTTTAAAATCGCCTGTTTGGTTTTTGGTCATTTTCTCCAAAACCACCGGCCCCGATTTCAACCAAACCTTCTGCGTTGGACTCCCCTCGGACCCCACAGATGATATATCCGAGTTTGGAAAATTATAATTTTTGGTCAAAAAAAAAAAAAAAATTTGGTCAAAAAAAGACGACAGGTCGCGTACTGTCTCTTTTTAAAATCGCCTGTTTGGTTTTTGGTCATTTTCTCCAAAACACCGGCCCGATTTTCAACCAAACCTTCTGCGTTGGACTCCCCTCGGACCCCAGATGATATATCCGAGTTTGGAGAAATTTTAATTTTGGTCAAAAAAAAAAAAAAAAAATTGGTCAAAAAAAGACGACAGGCGCTCGTCTTTAAAATCGCCTGTTTGGTTTTTGGTCATTTTCTCCAAAACCACCGGCCCCGATTTCAACCAAACCTTCCTGCGTTGGACTCCCCTCGGACCCCCAGATGATATATCCGAGTTTGGAGAAAATTGAAATTTTAATTTTAGGTCTAAAAAAAAAAAAAATTTGGTCAAAAAAAAAAGACGGACAGCGCGTACCTGTCGTCTTTTTAAAATCGCCTGTTTGGTTTTTGGTCATTTTCTCCAAAACCACCGGCCCGATTTCAACCAAACCTTCTGCGTTGGACTCCCCTCGACCCCCAGATGATATATCCGAGTTTGGAGAAATTTTAATTTTTGGTAAAAAAAAAAAAAAAAAAAAATTGGTCAAAAAAAAACGACAGGCGCGTACCTGTCGTCTTTTTAAAATCGCCTGTTTGGTTTTTGGTCATTTTCTCCAAAACCACCGGCCCGATTTCAACCAAACCTTCTGCGTTGGACTCCCCTCGGACCCCCAGATGATATATCCGAGTTTGGAGAAATTTTAATTTTTGGTCAAAAAAAAAAAAAAAATTTGGTCAAAAAAAACGACAGGCGCGTACCTGTCGTCTTTTTAAAATCGCCTGTTTGGTTTTTGGTCATTTTCTCCAAAACCACCGGCCCGATTTCAACCAAACCTTCTGCGTTGGACTCCCCTCGGACCCCCAGATGATATATCCGAGTTTGGAGAAATTTTATTTTTTGGTAAAAAAAAAAAAAAAATTTGTTAAAAAAAAACGACAGGCGCGTACCTGTCGTCTTTTTAAAATCGCCTGTTTGGTTTTTGGTCATTTTCTCCAAAACCACCGGCCCGATTTCAACCAAACCTTCTGCGTTGGACTCCCCTCGGACCCCCAGATGATATATCCGAGTTTGGAGAAATTTTAATTTTTGGTAAAAAAAAAAAAAAATTTGGTCAAAAAAAACGACAGGCGCGTACCTGTCGTCTTTTTAAAATCGCCTGTTTGGTTTTGGTCATTTTCTCCAAAACCACCGGCCCGATTTCAACCAAACCTTCTGCGTTGGACTCCCCTCGGACCCCCAGATGATATATCCGAGTTTGGAGAAATTTAATTTTTGGTAAAAAAAAAAAAAAAAAATTGGTCAAAAAAAAACGACAGGCGCGTACCTGTCGTCTTTTTAAAATCGCCTGTTTGGTTTTTGGTCATTTTCTCCAAAACCACCGGCCCGATTTCAACCAAACCTTCTGCGTTGGACTCCCTCGGACCCCCAGATGATATATTTCGAGTTTGGAGAAATTTTAAATTTTAGTCAAAAAAAAAAAAAAAATTTGGTCAAATTAACGACAGGCGCGTACCTGTCGTCTTTTAAAATCGCCTGTTTGGTTTTTGGTCATTTTCTCCAAAACCACCGGCCCGATTTCAACCAAACATCTGCGTTGGACTCCCCTCGGACCCCCAGATGATATATCGAGTTTGTTTGGAGAAATTTTAATTTTTGGTCAAAAAAAAAAAAAAATTTGGTCAAAAAAAACGACAGGCGCGTACCTGTCGTCTTTTTAAAATCGCCTGTTTGGTTTTTGGTCATTTTCTCCAAAACCACCGGCCCGATTTCAACCAAACCTTCTGCGTTGGACTCCCCTCGGACCCCCAGATGATATATCCGAGTTTGGAGAAATTTTAATTTTTGGTAAAAAAAAAAAAAAAATTTGGTCAAAAAAAACGACAGGCGCGTACCTGTCGTCTTTTTAAAATCGCCTGTTTGGTTTTTGGTCATTTTCTCCAAAACCACCGGCCCGATTTCAACCAAACCTTCTGCGTTGGACTCCCCTCGGACCCCCAGATGATATATCCGAGTTTGGAGAAATTTGGAGAAATTTTAATTTTTGGTCAAAAAAAAAAAAAAATTTGGTCAAAAAAAACGACAGGCGCGTACCTGTCGTCTTTTTAAAATCGCCTGTTTGGTTTTTGGTCATTTTCTCCAAAACTACCGGCCCGATTTCAACCAAACCTCTGCGTTGGACTCCCCTCGGACCCCCAGATGATATATCCGAGTTTGGAGAAATTTGAGAAATTTTTAATTTTTGGTCAAAAAAAAAAAAAAAATTTGGTAAAAAAAAAACCTGTCGTCTTTTTAAAATCGCCTGTTTGGTTTTTGGTCATTTTCTCCAAAACCACCGCCCGATTTCAACCAAACCTTCTGCGTTGGACTCCCCTCGGACCCCCAGATGATATATCCGAGTTTGGAGAAATTTGAATTAATTTTTGGTCAAAAAAAAAAAAAAATTGGTCAAAAAAAAAACGACAGGCGCGTACCTGTCGTCTTTTTAAAATCGCCTGTTTGGTTTTGGTAATTTTCTCCAAAACCACCGGCCCGATTTCAACCAAACCTTCTGCATTGGACTCCCCTCGGACCCCCCAGATGATATATCCGAGTTTGGAGAAATTTGGAGAAATTTTAATTTTTGGTCAAAAAAAAAAAAAAAAATTTGGTCAAAATAAAACGACAGGCGCGTACCTGTCGTCTTTTTAAAATCGCCTGTTTGGTTTTTGGTCATTTTCTCCAAAACCACCGGCCCCGATTTCAACCAAACCTTCTGCGTTGGACTCCCCTCGGACCCCCAGATGATATATCCGAGTTTGGAGAAATTTGGAGACATTTTAATTTTTGGTCAAAAAAAAAAAAAAAATTAGGTCAAAAAAAGACGACAGGCGCGTACCTGTCGTCTTTTTAAAATCGCCTGTTTGGTTTTTGGTCATTTTCTCCAAAACCACCGGCCCGATTTCAACCAAACCTTCTGCGTTGGACTCCCCTCGGACCCCCAGATGATATATCGAGTTTGGAGAAATTTTAATTTTTGGTCAAAAAAAAAAAAAAATTGGTCAAAAAAAGACGACAGGCGCGTACCTGTCGTCTTTTTAAAATCGCCTGTTTGGTTTTTGGTCATTTTCTCCAAAACCACCGGCCCGATTTCAACCAAACCTTCTGCGTTGGACTCCCCTCGGACCCCCAGATGATATATCCGAGTTTGGAGAAATTTTAATTTTTGGTATAAAAAAAAAAAAAATTTGGTCAAAAAAAGACGACAGGCCGTACCTGTCGTCTTTTTAAAATCGCCTGTTTGGTTTTTGGTCATTTTCTCCAAAACCACCGGCCCGATTTCAACCAAACCTTCTGCGTTGGACTCCCCTCGGACCCCCAGATGATATTTCGAGTTTGGAGAAATTTTAATTTTTGGTATAAAAAAAAAAAAAATTTGGTCAAAAAAAGACGACAGGCGCGTACCTGTCGTCTTTTTAAAATCGCCTGTTTGGTTTTTGGTCATTTTCTCCAAAACCACCGGCCCGATTTCAACCAAACCTTCTGCGTTGGACTCCCCTCGGACCCCCAGATGATATATCCGAGTTTGGAGAAATTTTAATTTTTGGTAAAAAAAAAAAAAAATTGGTCAAAAAAAGACGACAGGCGCGTACCTGTCGTCTTTTTAAAATCGCCTGTTTGGTTTTTGGTCATTTTCTCCAAAACCACCGGCCCGATTTCAACCAAACCTTCTGCGTTGGACTCCCCTCGGACCCCCAGATGATATATCCGAGTTTGGAGAAATTTTAATTTTTGGTATAAAAAAAAAAAAAATTTGGTCAAAAAAAGACGACAGGCGCGTACCTGTCGTCTTTTTAAAATCGCCTGTTTGGTTTTTGGTCATTTTCTCCAAAACCACCGGCCCGATTTCAACCAAACCTTCTGCGTTGGACTCCCCTCGGACCCCCAGATGATATATCCGAGTTTGGAGAAATTTTAATTTTTGGTATAAAAAAAAAAAAAATTTGGTCAAAAAAAGACGACAGGCGCGTACCTGTCGTCTTTTTAAAATCGCCTGTTTGGTTTTTGGTCATTTTCTCCAAAACCACCGGCCCGATTTCAACCAAACCTTCTGCGTTGGACTCCCCTCGGACCCCCAGATGATATATCCGAGTTTGGAAAAAATTAAATTTTTGGTCAAAAAAAAAAAAAAAATTTGGTCAAAAAAAGACGACAGGCGCGTACCTGTCGTCTTTTTAAATTCGCCTGTTTGGTTTTTGGTCATTTTCTCCAAAACCACCGGCCCGATTTCAACCAAACCTTCTGCGTTGGACTCCCCTCGGACCCCCAGATGATATATCCGAGTTTGGAGAAATTTGGAGAAATTTTAATTTTTGGTCAAAAAAAAAAAAAAATTTGGTCAAAAAAAGACAGGCGCGTACCTGTCGTCTTTTTAAAATCGCCTGTTTGGTTTTTGGTCATTTTCTCCAAAACCACCGGCCCGATTTCAACCAAACCTTCTGCGTTGGACTCCCCTCGGACCCCCAGATGATATATCCGAGTTTGGAGAAATTTTAATTTTTGGTATAAAAAAAAAAAAAAATTGGTCAAAAAAAGACGACAGGCGCGTACCTGTCGTCTTTTTAAAATCGCCTGTTTGGTTTTAGGTCATTTTCTCCAAAACCACCGGCCCGATTTTAACCAAACCTTCTGCGTTGGACTCCCCTCGGACCCCCAGATGATATATCCGAGTTTGGAGAAATTTTAATTTTTGGTCAAAAAAAAAAAAAAAATTGGTCAAAAAAAGACAGGCGCGTACCTGTCGTCTTTTTAAAATCGCCTGTTTGGTTTTTGGTCATTTTCTCCAAAACCACGGGCCCGATTTCAACCAAACCTTCTGCGTTGGACTCCCCTCGGAACCCCAGATGATATATCCGAGTTTGGAAAAAATTAAATTTTTGGTCAAAAAAAAAAAAAAAAATTTGGTCAAAAAAAGACGACAGGCGCGTACCTGTCGTCTTTTTAAAATCGCCTGTTTGGTTTTTGGTCATTTTCTCCAAAACCACCGGCCCGATTTCAACCAAACCTTCTGCGTTGGACTCCCCTCGGACCCCCAGATGATATATCCGAGTTTGGAGAAATTTTAATTTTTGGTATAAAAAAAAAAAAAAATTGGTCAAAAAAAGACGACAGGCGCGTACCTGTCGTCTTTTTAAAATCGCCTGTTTGGTTTTAGGTCATTTTCTCCAAAACCACCGGCCCGATTTCAACCAAACCTTCTGCGTTGGACTCCCCTCGGACCCCCAGATGATATATCCGAGTTTGGAGAAATTTTAATTTTTGGTCAAAAAAAAAAAAAAAATTGGTCAAAAAAAGACAGGCGCGTACCTGTCGTCTTTTTAAAATCGCCTGTTTGGTTTTTGGTCATTTTCTCCAAAACCACCGGCCCGATTTCAACCAAACCTTCTGCGTTGGACTCCCCTCGGAACCCCAGATGATATATCCGAGTTTGGAAAAAATTAAATTTTTGGTCAAAAAAAAAAAAAAAATTTGGTCAAAAAAAGACGACAGGCGCGTACCTGTCGTCTTTTTAAAATCGCCTGTTTGGTTTTTGGTCATTTTCTCCAAAACCACCGGCCCGATTTCAACCAAACCTTCTGCGTTGGACTCCCCTCGGACCCCCAGATGATATATCCGAGTTTGGAAAAAATTAAATTTTTGGTCAAAAAAAAAAAAAAAATTTGGTCAAAAAAAGACGACAGGCGCGTACCTGTCCTCTTTTTAAAATCGCCTGTTTGGTTTTTGGTCATTTTCTCCAAAACCACAGGCCCGATTTCAACCAAACCTTCTGCGTTGGACTCCCCTCGGACCCCCAGATGATATATCCGAGTTTGGAGAAATTTTAATTTTTGGTATAAAAAAAAAAAATTTGGTCAAAAAAAGACGACAGGCGCGTACCTGTCGTCTTTTTAAAATCGCCTGTTTGGTTTTTGGTCATTTTCTCCAAAACCACCGGCCCGATTTCAACCAAACCTTCTGCGTTGGACTCCCCTCGGACCCCCAGATGATATATCCGAGTTTGAAGAAATTTGGAGAAATTTTAATTTTTGGTCAAAAAAAAAAAAAAATTTGGTCAAAAAAAGACGACAGGCGCGTTACCTGTCGTCTTTTTAAAATCGCCTGTTTGGTTTTTGGTCATTTTCTCCAAAACCACCGGCCCGATTTCAACCAAACCTTCTGCGTTGGACTCCCCTCGGACCCCCAGATGATATATCCGAGTTTGGAGAAATTTTAATTTTTGGTATAAAAAAAAAAAAAATTTGGTCAAAAAAAGACGACAGGCGCGTACCTGTCGTCTTTTTAAAATCGCCTGTTTGGTTTTTGGTCATTTTCTCCAAAACCACCGGCCCGATTTCAACCAAACCTTCTGCGTTGGACTCCCCTCGGACCCCCAGATGATATATCCGAGTTTGGAGAAATTTTAATTTTTGGTATAAAAAAAAAAAAAATGTGGTCAAAAAAAGACGACAGTCTTTTTAAAATCGCCTGTTTGGTTTTTGGTCATTTTCTCCAAAACCACCGGCCCGATTTCAACCAAACCTTCTGCGTTGGACTACCCTCGGACCCCCAGATGATATATCCGAGTTTGGAGAAATTTGGAGAAATTTTAATTTTTGGTCAAAAAAAAAAAAAAATTTGGTCAAAAAAAGACGACAGGCGCGTACCTGTCGTCTTTTTAAAATCGCCTGTTTGGTTTTTGGTCATTTTCTCCAAAACCACCGGCCCGATTTCAACCAAACCTTCTGCGTTGGACTCCCCTCGGACCCCCAGATGATATATCCGAGTTTGGAAAAAATTAAATTTTTGGTCAAAAAAAAAAAAAAAAATTTGGTCAAAAAAAGACGACAGGCGCGTACCTGTCGTCTTTTTAAAATCGCCTGTTTGGTTTTTGGTCATTTTCTCCAAAACCACCGGCCCGATTTCAACCAAACCTTCTGCGTTGGACTCCCCTCGGACCCCCAGATGATATATCCGAGTTTGGAGAAATTTTAATTTTTGGTCAAAAAAAAAAAAAAATTGGTCAAAAAAAGACAGGCGCGTACCTGTCGTCTTTTTAAAATCGCCTGTTTGGTTTTTGGTCATTTTCTCCAAAACCACCGGCCCGATTTCAACCAAACCTTCTGCGTTGGACTCCCCTCGGACCCCCAGATGATATATCCGAGTTTGGAGAAATTTTAATTTTTGGTAAAAAAAAAAAAAAATTGGTCAAAAAAAGACAGGCGCGTACCTGTCGTCTTTTTAAAATCGCCTGTTTGGTTTTTGGTCATTTTCTCCAAAACCACCGGCCCGATTTCAACCAAACCTTCTGCGTTGGACTCCCCTCGGACCCCCAGATGATATATCCGAGTTTGGAGAAATTTGGAGAAATTTTAATTTTTGGTCAAAAAAAAAAAAAAAAATTGGTCAAAAAAAGACGACAGGCGCGTACCTGTCGTCTTTTTAAAATCGCCTGTTTGGTTTTTGGTCATTTTCTCCAAAACCACCGGCCCGATTTCAACCAAACCTTCTGCGTTGGACTCCCCTCGGACCCCCAGATGATATATCCGAGTTTGGAGAAATTTTAATTTTTGGTAAAAAAAAAAAAAAAATTGGTCAAAAAAAGACAGGCGCGTACCTGTCGTCTTTTTAAAATCGCCTGTTTGGTTTTTGGTCATTTTCTCCAAAACCACCGGCCCGATTTCAACCAAACCTTCTGCGTTGGACTCCCCTCGGACCCCCAGATGATATATCCGAGTTTGGAAAAAATTAAATTTTTGGTCAAAAAAAAAAAAAAAAATTTGGTCAAAAAAAGACGACAGGCGCGTACCTGTCGTCTTTTTAAAATCGCCTGTTTGGTTTTTGGTCATTTTCTCCAAAACCACCGGCCCGATTTCAACCAAACCTTCTGCGTTGGACTCCCCTCGGACCCCCAGATGATATATCCGAGTTTGGAGAAATTTTAATTTTTGGTAAAAAAAAAAAAAAAATTGGTCAAAAAAAGACAGGCGCGTACCTGTCGTCTTTTTAAAATCGCCTGTTTGGTTTTTGGTCATTTTCTCCAAAACCACCGGCCCGATTTCAACCAAACCTTCTGCGTTGGACTCCCCTCGGACCCCCAGATGATATATCCGAGTTTGGAGAAATTTTAATTTTTGGTATAAAAAAAAAAAAAATTGGTCAAAAAAAGACAGGCGCGTACCTGTCGTCTTTTTAAAATCGCCTGTTTGGTTTTTGGTCATTTTCTCCAAAACCACCGGCCCGATTTCAACCAAACCTTCTGCGTTGGACTCCCCTCGGACCCCCAGATGATATATCCGAGTTTGGAGAAATTTGGAGAAATTTTAATTTTTGGTCAAAAAAAAAAAAAAAATTGGTCAAAAAAAGACGACAGGCGCGTACCTGTCGTCTTTTTAAAATCGCCTGTTTGGTTTTTGGTCATTTTCTCCAAAACCACCGGCCCGATTTCAACCAAACCTTCTGCGTTGGACTCCCCTCGGACCCCCAGATGATATATCCGAGTTTGGAGAAATTTGGAGAAATTTTAATTTTTGGTCAAAAAAAAAAAAAAAAATTGGTCAAAAAAAGACGACAGGCGCGTACCTGTCGTCTTTTTAAAATCGCCTGTTTGGTTTTTGGTCATTTTCTCCAAAACCACCGGCCCGATTTCAACCAAACCTTCTGCGTTGGACTCCCCTCGGACCCCCATATGATATATCCGAGTTTGGAGAAATTTTAATTTTTGGTAAAAAAAAAAAAAAAAATTGGTCAAAAAAAGACAGGCGCGTACCTGTCGTCTTTTTAAAATCGCCTGTTTGGTTTTTGGTCATTTTCTCCAAAACCACCGGCCCGATTTCAACCAAACCTTCTGCGTTGGACTCCCCTCGGACCCCCAGATGATATATCCGAGTTTGGAGAAATTTGGAGAAATTTTAATTTTTGGTCAAAAAAAAAAAAAAATTTGGTCAAAAAAAAAACGACAGGCGCGTACCTGTCGTCTTTTTAAAATCGCCTGTTTGGTTTTTGGTCATTTTCTCCAAAACCACCGGCCCGATTTCAACCAAACCTTCTGCGTTGGACTCCCCTCGGACCCCCAGATGATATATTCGAGTTTGGAGAAATTTTAAATTTTCGTCAAAAAAAAAAAAAATTTGGTCAAAATAAAACGACAGGCGCGTACCTGTCGTCTTTTTAAAATCGCCTGTTTGGTTTTTGGTCATTTTCTCCAAAACCACTGGCCCGATTTCAACCAAACCTTCTGCGTTGGACTCCCCTCGGACCCCCAGATGATATATTCGAGTTTGGAGAAATTTTAAACTTTCGTCAAAAAAAAAAAAAAATTTGGTCAAAAAGAAACGACAGGCGCGTACCTGTCGTCTTTTTAAAATCGCCTGTTTGGTTTTTGGTCATTTTCTCCAAAACCACCGGCCCGATTTCAACCAAACCTTCTGCGTAGGACTCCCCTCGGACCCCCAGATGATATATCCGAGTTTGGAGAAATTTGGAGTAATTTTAATTTTTGGTCAAAAAAAAAAAAAAATTTGGTCAAAATAAAACGACAGGCGCGTACCTGTCGTCTTTTTAAAATCGCCTGTTTGGTTTTTGGTCATTTTCTCCAAAACCACCGGCCCGATTTCAACCAAACCTTCTGCGTTGGACTCCCCTCGGACCCCCAGATGATATATCCGAGTTTGGAGAAATTTTAATTTTTGGTCAAAAAAAAAAAAAAAATTTGGTCAAAATAAAACGACAGGCGCGTAACATGAGGACAGAATATTTTACCCAAGGTCGAGGCGTCCGTCAGGGCTGCAACCTCAGCCCTGCACTCTTCAATATCTATATTAATGAATTGGCAACCACCCTAGAAAAGTCCTCGGTACCTGGTGTAAGTCTCCACAATCAGGAGATAAAATGTCTTCTCTTTGCAGATGACCTGGTTCTGCTGTCCCCGACAGCATAGGGTCTACAGCAGAGCCTGGATCTGTTAGAGCATTACTGTCAGACCTGGGCCCTGACAGTAAACCTCAAAAAGACAAAAGCAATGATATTTCAAAAAAGATACAGATCCCAAGATATTTTACCTAAATTCTCAATTGGCACACAACAGGTAGAATACTGCACACACTACACCTATTTAGGAATAAAAATAAGTTCAACCGGAAATTTTAATGAGGCAGTTCATGAACTGAGAGAGAAAGCACGCCGGGCTTTCTATGCCATAAAGAAAAATATACAAACTGAAATACCAACACGAATCTGGCTAAAATTAATTGAATGTGTTATTGAACCGATTGCACTCTATGGCAGTGAGGTGTGGGGTCCACTTACAAAACACAACTTTATTCAGTGGGATAAACACCCCATTGAGACCCTGCATGCAGAGCTGTGTAAAATCCTTCTGCATGTCCAGAGGAAGGCGACAAACAATGCATGCAGGGCAGAATTAGGCAAATACCCACTAATAATAAAAATTCAAAAAAGAGCAATTAACTTTTGGACACATCTAAAACTAAGTGACCCCCTCTCGTATCATTTCCAAGCCCTGCAATGCCAAGACATGAGCAGTAGAAACCCCCTTACCCAACTAGTCCTGAGGCTGAGATCACAAACCTGCCCTACTGGCACAGCCCAGGAACACAACACCTCACCAATCAGACCCAACCAGATTACTAAACATCTGAAACAAGACTACATCACTTATTGGCAAACAAAAACAAAAACACAGAGCAAAATGCAGTGCTATCTGGCCCTAAATCGACAGTAGACCACAGCAGATTATTTGAGCATGGTGACTGATCAGCAATTAAAACGAACCCTGACAAAGTACAGACTGAGTGAACACAGCCTTGCTATTGAAACAGGGAGGCACAGGAAAACCTGGCTCCCTGCAGAGCAGAGGCTGTGCTGTCACTGCAGCCTTAACCAACCAGAAACAGAACTGCACTTCCTCACCAAATGTGAAAAATATCTAAATATTAGAGAAACCTATTTCCTAAAATTTGAATCTATAACAAAAGGTTTTTTAAAACTATCAGATGAAGAAAAACTTCCCATCCTGCTAGGGGAAGAACCAAAGAATAATAAACTAGCAGCAGTCTATGTCTCTGCCTGTCATAGACTGAGGGACAGGGAGTGAAACTCGTCAGCTGACACAAATGTTGTTGTTTGGTGTTTTGTTTATTGTATTTACAATGATTATACGTCTTTCTTCAGTGATGACAACACTATACTGTAAATGTTGTTTGTATTATTTTTCTTTAATTCCAAACGCTTGCTTTGGCAATATATACCATGTATGTCATGCCAATAAAGCCAATTGAATTGAATTGAATTGAATTGAATTGAGAGATGACATGATGACAGAGAGAGAGAGAGAGAGAGAGAGATGACATGATGACATGATGACAGAGAGATGACATGATGACAGAGAGAGAGAGAGAGATGACATGATGACAGAGAGAGAGAGAGATGACATGATGACAGAGAGAGAGAGAGAGAGAGATGACATGATGACAGAGAGAGAGAGAGAGAGAGAGAGATGACATGATGACAGAGAGAGAGATGACATGATGACAGAGAGAGAGAGAGAGAGAGATGACATGATGACAGAGAGAGAGATGACATGATGACATGATGACAGAGAGAGAGAGATGACATGATGACAGAGAGAGAGAGAGAGAGATGACATGATGACAGAGAGAGAGAGAGAGAGATGACATGATGACAGAGAGAGAGAGAGAGAGATGACATGATGACAGAGAGAGAGAGAGAGAGATGACATGATGACAGAGAGAGAGAGAGAGAGAGGACATGATGACAGAGAGAGAGAGAGAGAGAGGACATGATGAGAGAGAGAGAGAGAGAGAGATGACATGATGACAGAGAGAGAGAGAGAGAGGACATGATGACAGAGAGAGAGAGAGAGATGACATGATGACATGATGACAGAGAGAGAGATGACATGATGACATGATGACAGAGAGAGAGATGACATGATGACATGATGACATGATGTACTGACTAGCTTCAGCCCCATGGAGTAGTCAGACATGGGATCTGTCTGACTACTCCATGGGGCTGAAGCTAGTCAGTACCTAGGACTGGCCTCTACTATGGGCTACCATAGATAGCCTCCTCTGCCTGTTCACAGACTTTGGGAGCTGCTGCAGTGTGGTTAGTTTTCAGCCTAGAACTGCAGCAGTATAGGAGCCAGAGGCCTACCTCCACCCACCCAGCCCTGCAGCCTAAGATCTACCTCCATCGACCCAGCTCTGCTCCCAGACTTTGGGAGCTGCTGCAGTGTGGCTAGTTTTCAGCCTAGAACTGCAGCAGTACAGCAGCCTGAGGTCTATCTCCATCCACCCAGCCCTGCAGCCAGAGGCCTACCTCCATCCACCCAGCCCTGCAGCCTGAGGCCTACCTCCATCCACCCAGCCCTTCAGCCGGAGGCCTACCTCCATCCACCCAGCCCTGCAGCCTGAGGCCTACCTCCATCCACCCAGCCCTGCAGCCTGAGGCCTACCTCCATCCATCCAGCCCTGCAGCCTGAGGCCTACCTCCATCCACCCAGCCCTGCAGCCTGAGGCCTACCTCCATCCATCCAGCCCTGCAGCCTGAGGCCTACCTCCATCCACCCAGCCCTGCAGCCTGAGGCCTACCTCCATCCACCCAGCCCTGCAGCCTGAGGCCTACCTCCATCCACCCAGCCCTGCAGCCTGAGGCCTACCTCCACCCATCCAGCCCTGCAGCCTGAGGCCTACCTCCATCCACCCAGCTCTACACCTGGGCCAACTCCATCATGGCAAGTGTTATTCATGCCCTCCTAGTTTTGCTCTGTCTGTCAACATTCTCAGAGTATGAAGTTAACCAGGAGACCCCTTTGAGTGACTGTAACACCATGTTTTATACACGTTACATGTCATCACGCTCAAAGGTTACTGACTGTGCACAGAACTATGTCGGCAACCAAGGGTGCTGGATGTTTGGCATGAGCCTGGTTTCAGAACACAAAAACTTTAAACATCTCCTAAGCCTTCTTCTCCTAAGTAACTGTTTTATCCCATCAAACAGCTCTTGGTCAATCACTATGAGCAGTGACTCTAAGAAAATCAAGAAGCATTTTTATTATACACGCATGTTGAAATGTATTATTATGTTAGTTTTAGAAGGGCTTATAAGTGACCAGTTGAAAGATTTTATGACAACAAATAGCATTTTAAATGAACTGCAGTCTGGTTTCAGAAAAAAGCACAGTACTGTCACTGCCACTATGAAAGTCTTAAACGATCTCATAAGTGCTATTGATTCTAAAGAATACTGTGCTGCATTGTTTTTAGATCTGTCAAAGGCTTTTGACACAGTTGACCACTTGGTCCTGTGCCAGCGACTGCGGGATATTGGAATGTCTTCAAAAGCTGTCATGTGGTTTGGAAACTACTTGAGCGGCAGAACACAAAGTGTTCAGGTTGATGGTGTATCCTCCAAACCTTTGTTGACTCAAAATGGTGTCCCCCAGGGGTCCATATTGGGTCCCATTTTATTTACTATTTATATAAATGTCTTGTGTCAAAATGTAAATGATGCCAAATTCCACTTTTATGCAGATGACACTATTTTGTACTGTTCTGCTTCATCATTAACAAGTGCCATACAAAAGCTACAATCTGCTTTTAATGTCATTCAGAGTAATCTTAATCAATTAAGACTTGTGCTCAATTCTGACAAAACTAAATTGATGTGCTTTTCAAAATCAGGGAAGACAGATGATGCTTGTCAGATTGTTATACAAAATGAAAAAGTGATTGAACGAGTTTCAGTCTACAAGTACTTGGGATTTTACTTGGATGAAAATCTGTCTTTTAAATATCATATTGAGTGTCTTACAAAGAAACTCAGGGTCAAACTTGGTTTCTATTATAGAAACAAAAGTTGTTTCTCCTTTAATGCGAGAAAAAGACTGATTCAGGCAACTTTTGTATCAATACTTGACTATGGTGATATCTTATACATGCATGCAAATCTCTCCTCTCTGAAAATGCTGGATTCGGTGTATCATGCAGCATTAAGATTTGTAACAGATTTAGGTTTTCGTACTCATCACTGTAGTCTTTATGAGAGTGTTGGCTGGCCTTCTCTGTATAATCGTAGATGGGAACACTGGTATTGTTTTCTTTATAAGGCCGTCCTGTGTGACTTGCCTCCTTATTTGTGTTCTCTCTTGGTTCCTAAAGTCAACACCAGAAGCTGTCGTCTCAGGCACGATAGATTGATAATGTATACTATTCCTCGTACACGGACTGTCTTTGGGGAAAGTGCCTTCAGAGCATTCGCACCCTCGTCCTGGTATAAATTACAGAGTCATCTTAAATTGGATTATCTCCCAAGTATGGAAGATTTTAAAGCTAGGACTGTTTGACTACTGAATGCACATGTTCTCTCACCGAACGCAGCTGGGCTTTTGGCCTTAAGAGCAGGACCCCAGACTTTAATAGAGAAATAGAACAATCTGATATCATTGTGTTGCAGGAAACTTGGAATAGAGGAGACATGCCCACTGGTTGTCCTCTGGGGTATAGAGAAGTGGTTTTTCCATCCACGAAACTTAAGAATGTAAGCCAAGGCAGAGATTCAGGGGGGATGTTGATCTGGTACAAGGCAAACCTCACTCATTCAATAGAGTTAATCAAAAAAGGAAATTTTTCAATTTGGTTCAAAATAAAAAAAGAGGCTGTCTCCACAGACAAAGACCTATTCCTGTGCACAGCCTATATCCCCCCATCAGAGTCCCCTTACTACAACGAAAACACCTTTACCATTCTGGAAGACGAAATCAACTATTACCAGACACAGGGAAACGTGCTGATCTGTGGTGATCTCAACGCCAGAACAGGCACAGAACCTGACTTAATAAATACACATGGGGACAAACACATACCTGGCCAGATCAACATCCCCCCTCCTCCACATCAGCACAGAAACAATCTAGACAAAACAGTCAACAGAAATGGGCATCAACTGCTGCAGATGTGTCGCACGCTGGGTCTGTACATAGTCAACGGTCGGCTTCGAGGGGACTCCTTTGGTCTCTACACATACAGCTCTCCTCTTGGCAACAGCACAGTAGACTATAGTATTACAGACCTAGACCCCTCCTATCTAAGAGCATTCACCGTCAGCCCCCTAACGCCCCTATCAGATCACAGCAAAATCACCCTGTACATTAGGAAGAGCCCAACAGACCCCCATGTAGCAGAGCCCAGCAGACTCAACCCATCCAAACAGCCTTATAGGTGGACAAGTCATAGCAAAGATGACTACCAGAGAGCCATCGGGCACCCAACTATCCAAATGAAGTTGGACCATTTTCTCTCCACCTTATACACAATACACAATAAAGATGGCCTCAATCAGGCTGTTGGGGATATCAATGACATATTTGACAAAACAGCACTTCTGTCCAATCTTAGCAAACCTCATCATCACAGTTCAAACAAATCTACTCATGAAAAGTGGTTTGACTCTGACTGCAGGTGTCTGAGAAAAACACTCCGTAAATTATCCAATGAAAAACACCGGCAACCTTACAATCATGAGCTCCGCCTTCGTTATTGTGAATCATTGAAATTATACAGAAAAACACTAAGCACTAAAAAGAAGCAACACGAACAGCAACTCCTCGAAGAAATTGAAGAATCCATTGATTCAAATAATTTTTGGAAAAAATGGCATTCATTCAACAAATCACACAAAGAAGAATTGGCAATTCAAAATGGTGAAATTTGGAAAAAACACTTTGAAAATCTATACAGTACAATCACTCCGAATTCAGCCCAAAATAATCTGCTAAACAAATTAGAAACTCTTGAATCAGTCGTTAAAGACAACCAAAACCCATTAGATCATGAAATTAGTGAAGAGGAGCTACTGACCAAGATCCAGGCCCTGCAGCCAAGGAAGGCAAGTGGACCGGATCGCATCTTAAATGAAATGCTTCGGTTCGGCAGCCATAAAATCAAGACTGCCATACTGAAATTATTTAATATCATCTTGAACATCGGTCATTTTCCAGACACCTGGGGCCAAGGGATTATCACTCCAATCCATAAAAGTGGAGACAAGTATGAGCCCAACAACTACAGAGGCATATGTGTCAGCAGCAACCTGGGGAAGTTGTTCTGCAGCATCTTAAACAGCCGTCTGCAAAACTTCCTCAGTGAACATAATGTCCTGAGCAAGAGTCAGATTGGATTCACTCCACAACACAGAACCACTGACCACATCTACACCCTCCACACCCTCATCCAGAAACACGTCCACCACAACAAAAACAAAATCTTCTCTTGTTTTGTAGATTTCAAGAAAGCATTCGACTCAATTTGGCATCATGGTCTGTTTCTGAAACTACTATAAAAAGGTATTGGGGGAAAAACCTATGATATAATCAAGACAATGTACATAAATAATCAATGCGCTGTAAAAATTGGAATCATGGAAACCGACTTCTTCCCCCAAAGTAGAGGGGTGAAGCAGGGCTGCAGTCTCAGCCCCACAATATTTATATTGATGATTTGGCCAAATCCCTGGTAGAGTCAGACATCGCTGGTCTCACCCTCTCTGACACTGAAGTCAAGTGTCTACTCTTTGCAGATGATCTAATCCTGCTCGCTCCATCTAAGGAGGCTTTACAAAAGCAATTAGATCATCTGCAAAAGTTCTGTCAGACCTGGGCCCTGACCATTAACCTGGACAAAACCAGAGTCATGGTCTTCCAGAAACGACCCAAGTGTCAGAAAGACCAACACAGGTTCCTCCTGGACTCTACAGACATACAACACACACACAACTACACATACCTGGGATTAAACATTACAGCCACAGGAAATTTCAATCTGGCCATTAACGATCTGCGAGACAAGGGCAGAAGAGCTTTCTGGTCCATTAAAAAATCCTCATGTATTGATATCCCTGTTAGAGTCTGGATGAAAATATTTAAATCGGTAATTGAACCTATTATACTATATGGTAGTGAGGTGTGGGGTCCTCTTGTAACCCAAGACTTTGAAAAATGGGACAAACACCCGATCGAAAGCCTGCATACCGAGATTTGCAAAAACATCCTCAAAGTCCATAGGAACACCCCCAATAACGGATGCAGAGCTGAATTAGGCCAATTTCCCCTTTTAATTCGGATCCAAAAAAGACTATTCTATCAACACCTCAAAGCCAGCGACCCCAACTCCTACCACTATAAAGCCCTGCAGTGCCAAGAGGAGAGCAAAGACAGGAGTCCCCTCAGCCAGCTGGTCCACAGGCTCAGCTCCACCAGCACCGAGCACCAAGACCACCCTCACACAATCCGGCCCCACCAAATTATAGAAAAACAAAAAGACAATTACATCAACTATTGGACATGTACAACCAAATCCCAAAGCAAACTGCAATGCTATTTGGCCCTAAACAAAGAATACTCCATGGCAGATTACTTGAGTTCAGTAACTGACCCCAGACTGAGGAAAACCTTGACTATGTACAGACTCAGCGGCCACAGCCTGGCTTTAGAGAGCGGCCGCCACAGACAGACCTGGCTGCCCAGAGACGAGCGCCTCTGTCAGCTCTGTCCACATAGACAGGTGGAGACAGAGCAGCACTTCCTGCTGCACTGTGACGCATACACACACATCAGGACACAGACATACACTAACATCACACTAACAACACCCAACTTCACCCAACTCTCAGACCAGGACAAATTCTGTCATTTGTTAGGAGAACAAAGAGCCACTGCTCTAGAAGCAGCAAAATATGTTTGTGCCTGTCACAAAAAGAGAGAAGAGCTGCTCAACATGAGCTCCTCTATATGAGCAGCTGCTGCTGCTACTGTTGAGTTTTACCTGCTAAATGATATCTACACTGTTTGTTTATTAGTATCATCTGTATTATTATATTATCTGTTTATTTATTTATATTGTATGTTTATTTTACCATTTTTGTAATGCTTTGGCAATATTGTAATGACAGTCATGCCAATAAAGCTTGTGAAATTGAAATTGAAATTGAGATGACATGATGACATGATGAGAGAGAGAGAGATGACATGATGACATGATGAGAGAGAGAGAGATGACATGATGACAGAGAGAGAGATGACATGATGACATGATGACAGAGAGATGACATGATGACAGAGAGAGAGAGAGAGAGGACATGATGACAGAGAGAGGGAGAGAAAAGTGGTTTGACTCTGACTGCAGGTGTCTGAGAAAAACACTCCGTAAATTATCCAATGAAAAACACCGGCAACCTGACAATCATGAGCTCCGCCTTCGTTATTGTGAATCATTGAAATTATACAGAAAAACACTAAGCACTAAAAAGAAGCAACACGAACAGCAACTCCTCGAAGAAATTGAAGAATCCATTGATTCAAATAATTTTTGGAAAAAATGGCATTCATTCAACAAATCACACAAAGAAGAATTGGCAATTCAAAATGGTGAAATTTGGAAAAAACACTTTGAAAATCTATACAGTACAATCACTCCGAATTCAGCCCAAAATAATCTGCTAAACAAATTAGAAACTCTTGAATCAGTCGTTAAAGACAACCAAAACCCATTAGATCATGAAATTAGTGAAGAGGAGCTACTGACCAAGATCCAGGCCCTGCAGCCAAGGAAGGCAAGTGGACCGGATCGCATCTTAAATGAAATGCTTCGGTTCGGCAGCCATAAAATCAAGACTGCCATACTGAAATTATTTAATATCATCTTGAACATCGGTCATTTTCCAGACACCTGGGGCCAAGGGATTATCACTCCAATCCATAAAAGTGGAGATAAGTATGAGCCCAACAACTACAGAGGCATATGTGTCAGCAGCAACCTGGGGAAGTTGTTCTGCAGCATCTTAAACAGCCGTCTGCAAAACTTCCTCAGTGAACATAATGTCCTGAGCAAGAGTCAGATTGGATTCACTCCACAACACAGAACCACTGACCACATCTACACCCTCCACACCCTCATCCAGAAACACGTCCACCACAACAAAAACAAAATCTTCTCTTGTTTTGTAGATTTCAAGAAAGCATTCGACTCAATTTGGCATCATGGTCTGTTTCTGAAACTACTAGAAAAAGGTATTGGGGGAAAAACCTATGATATAATCAAGACAATGTACATAAATAATCAATGCGCTGTAAAAATTGGAATCATGGAAACCGACCAAATCGCCTGTTTGGTTTTTGGTCATTTTCTCCAAAACCACCGGCCCGATTTCAACCAAACCTTCTGCGTTGGACTCCCCTCGGACCCCCAGATGATATATTCGAGTTTGGAGAAATTTTAAATTTTCGTCAAAAAAAAAAAAAAATTTGGTCAAAAAAAAACGACAGGCGCGTACCTGTCGTCTTTTTTAAATCGCCTGTTTGGTTTTTGGTCATTTTCTCCAAAACCACCGGCCCGATTTCAACCAAACCTTCTGCATAGGACTCCCCTCGGACCCCCAGATGATATATCCGGGTTTGGAGAAATTTGGAGAAATTTTAATTTTTGGTCAAAAAAAAAAAAAAATTCGGTCAAAAAAAAACCTGTCGTCTTTTTAAAATCGCCTGTTTGGTTTTTGGTCATTTTCTCCAAAACCACCGGCCCGATTTCAACCAAACCTTCTGCGTTGGACTCCCCTCGGACCCCCAGATGATATATCCGAGTTTGGAGAAATTTGGAGACATTTTAATTTTTGGTCAAAAAAAAAAAAAAAATTTGGTCAAAAAAAAACCTGTCGTCTTTTTAAAATCGCCTGTTTGGTTTTTGGTCATTTTCTCCAAAACCACCGGCCCGATTTCAACCAAACCTTCTGCGTTGGACTCCCCTCGGACCCCCAGATGATATATCCGAGTTTGGAGAAATTTGGAGAAATTTTAATTTTTGGTCAAAAAAAAAAAAAAAATTGGTCAAAAAAAAAACGACAGGCGCGTACCTGTCGTCTTTTTAAAATCGCCTGTTTGGTTTTTGGTCATTTTCTCCAAAACCACCGGCCCGATTTCAACCAAACCTTCTGCGTTGGACTCCCCTCGGACCCCCAGATGATATATCCGAGTTTGGAGAAATTTGGAGAAATTTTAATTTTTGGTCAAAAAAAAAAAAAAAATTGGTCAAAATAAAACGACAGGCGCGTACCTGTCGTCTTTTTAAAATCGCCTGTTTGGTTTTTGGTCATTTTCTCCAAAACCACCGGCCCGATTTCAACCAAACCTTCTGCGTTGGACTCCCCTCGGACCCCCAGATGATATATTCGAGTTTGGAGAAATTTTAAATTTTCGTCAAAAAAAAAAAAAAAATTGGTCAAAAAAAAACGACAGGCGCGTACCTGTCGTCTTTTTAAAATCGCCTGTTTGGTTTTTGGTAATTTTCTCCAAAACCACCGGCCCGATTTCAACCAAACCTTCTGCGTTGGACTCCCCTCGGACCCCCAGATGATATATCCGAGTTTGGAGAAATTTGGAGAAATTTTAATTTTTGGTCAAAAAAAAAAAAAAAATTGGTCAAAATAAAACGACAGGCGCGTACCTGTCGTCTTTTTAAAATCGCCTGTTTGGTTTTTGGTCATTTTCTCCAAAACCACCGGCCCGATTTCAACCAAACCTTCTGCGTTGGACTCCCCTCGGACCCCCAGATGATATATTCGAGTTTGGAGAAATTTTAAATTTTCGTCAAAAAAAAAAAAAAATTGGTCAAAAAAAAACGACAGGCGCGTACCTGTCGTCTTTTTAAAATCGCCTGTTTGGTTTTTGGTCATTTTCTCCAAAACCACCGGCCCGATTTCAACCAAACCTTCTGCGTTGGACTCCCCTCGGACCCCCAGATGATATATCCGAGTTTGGAGAAATTTGGAGAAATTTTAATTTTTGGTCAAAAAAAAAAAAAAATTTGGTCAAAAAAAACGACAGGCGCGTACCTGTCGTCTTTTTAAAATCGCCTGTTTGGTTTTTGGTCATTTTCTCCAAAACCACCGGCCCGATTTCAACCAAACCTTCTGCGTTGGACTCCCCTCGGACCCCCAGATGATATATCCGAGTTTGGAGAAATTTGGAGAAATTTTAATTTTTGGTCAAAAAAAAAAAAAAAATTTGGTCAAAAAAAAACGACAGGCGCGTACCTGTCGTCTTTTTAAAATCGCCTGTTTGGTTTTTGGTCATTTTCTCCAAAACCACCGGCCCGATTTCAACCAAACCTTCTGCGTTGGACTCCCCTCGGACCCCCAGATGATATATCCGAGTTTGGAGAAATTTTAATTTTTGGTAAAAAAAAAAAAAAAATTGGTCAAAAAAAAACGACAGGCGCGTACCTGTCGTCTTTTTAAAATCGCCTGTTTGGTTTTTGGTCATTTTCTCCAAAACCACCGGCCCGATTTCAACCAAACCTTCTGCGTTGGACTCCCCTCGGACCCCCAGATGATATATCCGAGTTTGGAGAAATTTTAATTTTTGGTAAAAAAAAAAAAAAAATTTGTCAAAAAAAAACGACAGGCGCGTACCTGTCGTCTTTTTAAAATCGCCTGTTTGGTTTTTGGTCATTTTCTCCAAAACCACCGGCCCGATTTCAACCAAACCTTCTGCGTTGGACTCCCCTCGGACCCCCAGATGATATATCCGAGTTTGGAGAAATTTGGAGAAATTTTAATTTTTGGTAAAAAAAAAAAAAAAATTGGTCAAAAAAAAAAACCTGTCGTCTTTTTAAAATCGCCTGTTTGGTTTTTGGTCATTTTCTCCAAAACCACCGGCCCGATTTCAACCAAACCTTCTGCGTTGGACTCCCCTCGGACCCCCAGATGATATATTCGAGTTTGGAGAAATTTTAAATTTTCGTCAAAAAAAAAAAAAAAATTGGTCAAAAACAAACGACAGGCGCGTACCTGTCGTCTTTTTAAAATCGCCTGTTTGGTTTTTGGTCATTTTCTCCAAAACCACCGGCCCGATTTCAACCAAACCTTCTGCGTTGGACTCCCCTCGGACCCCCAGATGATATATCCGAGTTTGGAGAAATTTGGAGAAATTTTAATTTTTGGTCAAAAAAAAAAAAAAAATTTGGTCAAAAAAAAACCTGTCGTCTTTTTAAAATCGCCTGTTTGGTTTTTGGTCATTTTCTCCAAAACCACCGGCCCGATTTCAACCAAACCTTCTGCGTTGGACTCCCCTCGGACCCCCAGATGATATATCCGAGTTTGGAGAAATTTGGAGAAATTTTAATTTTTGGTCAAAAAAAAAAAAAAAATTGGTCAAAAAAAAAACGACAGGCGCGTACCTGTCGTCTTTTTAAAATCGCCTGTTTGGTTTTTGGTAATTTTCTCCAAAACCACCGGCCCGATTTCAACCAAACCTTCTGCATAGGACTCCCCTCGGACCCCCAGATGATATATCCGAGTTTGGAGAAATTTGGAGAAATTTTAATTTTTGGTCAAAAAAAAAAAAAAATTTGGTCAAAATAAAACGACAGGCACGTACCTGTCGTCTTTTTAAAATCGCCTGTTTGGTTTTTGGTCATTTTCTCCAAAACCACCGGCCCGATTTCAACCAAACCTTCTGCGTTGGACTCCCCTCGGACCCCCAGATGATATATCCGAGTTTGGAGAAATTTGGAGAAATTTTAATTTTTGGTCAAAAAAAAAAAAAAATTTGGTCAAAAAAAAAACGACAGTCGCGTACCTGTCGTCTTTTTAAAATCGCCTGTTTGGTTTTTGGTCATTTTCTCCAAAACCACCGGCCCGATTTCAACCAAACCTTCTGCGTTGGACTCCCCTCGGACCCCCAGATGATATATCCGAGTTTGGAGAAATTTTAATTTTTGGTAAAAAAAAAAAAAAAAATTTGGTCAAAATAAAACGACAGGCGCGTACCTGTCGTCTTTTTAAAATCGCCTGTTTGGTTTTTGGTCATTTTCTCCAAAACCACCGGCCCGATTTCAACCAAACCTTCTGCGTTGGACTCCCCTCGGACCCCCAGATGATATATCCGAGTTTGGAGAAATTTGGAGAAATTTTAATTTTTGGTCAAAAAAAAAAAAAAAATTTGGTCAAAAAAAACGACAGGCGCGTACCTGTCGTCTTTTTAAAATCGCCTGTTTGGTTTTTGGTCATTTTCTCCAAAACCACCGGCCCGATTTCAACCAAACCTTCTGCGTTGGACTCCCCTCGGACCCCCAGATGATATATCCGAGTTTGGAGAAATTTGGAGAAATTTTAATTTTTGGTCAAAAAAAAAAAAAAAATTTGGTCAAAATAAAACGACAGGCGCGTACCTGTCGTCTTTTTAAAATCGCCTGTTTGGTTTTTGGTCATTTTCTCCAAAACCACCGGCCCGATTTCAACCAAACCTTCTGCGTTGGACTCCCCTCGGACCCCCAGATGATATATCCGAGTTTGGAGAAATTTGGAGACATTTTAATTTTTGGTCAAAAAAAAAAAAAAATTTGGTCAAAAAAAAACATGTCGTCTTTTTAAAATCGCCTGTTTGGTTTTTGGTCATTTTCTCCAAAACCACCGGCCCGATTTCAACCAAACCTTCTGCGTTGGACTCCCCTCGGACCCCCAGATGATATATTCGAGTTTGGAGAAATTTTAAATTTTCGTCAAAAAAAAAAAAAATTGGTCAAAATAAAACGACAGGCGCGTACCTGTCGTCTTTTTAAAATCGCCTGTTTGGTTTTTGGTCATTTTCTCCAAAACCACCGGCCCGATTTCAACCAAACCTTCTGCGTTGGACTCCCCTCGGACCCCCAGATGATATATCCGAGTTTGGAGAAATTTGGAGACATTTTAATTTTTGGTCAAAAAAAAAAAAAAAATTTGGTCAAAAAAAACGACAGGCGCGTACTGTCGTCTTTTTAAAATCGCCTGTTTGGTTTTTGGTCATTTTCTCCAAAACCACCGGCCCGATTTCAACCAAACCTTCTGCGTTGGACTCCCCTCGGACCCCCAGATGATATATTCGAGTTTGGAGAAATTTTAAATTTTCGTCAAAAAAAAAAAAAATTGGTCAAAAAAAAACGACAGGCGCGTACCTGTCGTCTTTTTAAAATCGCCTGTTTGGTTTTTGGTCATTTTCTCCAAAACCACCGGCCCGATTTCAACCAAACCTTCTGCGTTGGACTCCCCTCGGACCCCCAGATGATATATCCGAGTTTGGAGAAATTTGGAGAAATTTTAATTTTGGTCAAAAAAAAAAAAAAAATTTGGTCAAAAAAAAACGACAGGCGCGTACCTGTCGTCTTTTTAAAATCGCCTGTTTGGTTTTTGGTCATTTTCTCCAAAACCACCGGCCCGATTTCAACCAAACCTTCTGCGTTGGACTCCCCTCGGACCCCCAGATGATATATCGAGTTTGAAAAAATTTTAATTTTTGGTCAAAAAAAAAAAAAAAATTGGTCAAAAAAAAACGACAGGCGCGTACCTGTCGTCTTTTTAAAATCGCCTGTTTGGTTTTTGGTAATTTTCTCCAAAACCACCGGCCCGATTTCAACCAAACCTTCTGCATAGGACTCCCCTCGGACCCCCAGATGATATATCCGAGTTTGGAGAAATTTGGAGAAATTTTAATTTTTGGTCAAAAAAAAAAAAAAAATTGGTCAAAATAAAACGACAGGCGCGTACCTGTCGTCTTTTTAAAATCGCCTGTTTGGTTTTTGGTCATTTTCTCCAAAACCACCGGCCCGATTTCAACCAAACCTTCTGCGTTGGACTCCCCTCGGACCCCCAGATGATATATCCGAGTTTGGAGAAATTTTAATTTTTGGTAAAAAAAAAAAAAAAATTGGTAAAAAAAAAACGACAGGCGCGTACCTGTCGTCTTTTTAAAATCGCCTGTTTGGTTTTTGGTCATTTTCTCCAAAACCACCGGCCCGATTTCAACCAAACCTTCTGCGTTGGACTCCCCTCGGACCCCCAGATGATATATTCGAGTTTGGAGAAATTTTAATTTTCGTCAAAAAAAAAAAAAAATTTGGTCAAAAAAAAACGACAGGCGCGTACCTGTCGTCTTTTTAAAATCGCCTGTTTGGTTTTTGGTCATTTTCTCCAAAACCACCGGCCCGATTTCAACCAAACCTTCTGCGTTGGACTCCCCTCGGACCCCCAGATGATATATCCGAGTTTGGAGAAATTTTAATTTTTGGTAAAAAAAAAAAAAAAATTGGTAAAAAAAAACGACAGGCGCGTACCTGTCGTCTTTTTAAAATCGCCTGTTTGGTTTTTGGTCATTTTCTCCAAAACCACCGGCCCGATTTCAACCAAACCTTCTGCGTTGGACTCCCCTCGGACCCCCAGATGATATATTCGAGTTTGGAGAAATTTTAATTTTCGTCAAAAAAAAAAAAAAATTTGGTCAAAAAAAAACGACAGGCGCGTACCTGTCGTCTTTTTAAAATCGCCTGTTTGGTTTTTGGTCATTTTCTCCAAAACCACCGGCCCGATTTCAACCAAACCTTCTGCGTTGGACTCCCCTCGGACCCCCAGATGATATATCCGAGTTTGGAGAAATTTGGAGAAATTTTAATTTTTGGTCAAAAAAAAAAAAAAAAATTGGTCAAAATAAAACGACAGGCGCGTACCTGTCGTCTTTTTAAAATCGCCTGTTTGGTTTTTGGTCATTTTCTCCAAAACCACCGGCCCGATTTCAACCAAACCTTCTGCGTTGGACTCCCCTCGGACCCCCAGATGATATATCCGAGTTTGGAGAAATTTGGAGAAATTTTAATTTTTGGTCAAAAAAAAAAAAAAATTTGGTCAAAAAAAACGACAGGCGCGTACCTGTCGTCTTTTTAAAATCGCCTGTTTGGTTTTTGGTCATTTTCTCCAAAACCACCGGCCCGATTTCAACCAAACCTTCTGCGTTGGACTCCCCTCGGACCCCCAGATGATATATCCGAGTTTGGAGAAATTTTAATTTTTGGTCAAAAAAAAAAAAAAAATTGGTCAAAAAAACGACAGGCGCGTACCTGTCGTCTTTTTAAAATCGCCTGTTTGGTTTTTGGTCATTTTCTCCAAAACCACCGGCCCGATTTCAACCAAACCTTCTGCGTTGGACTCCCCTCGGACCCCCAGATGATATATCCGAGTTTGGAGAAATTTTAATTTTTGGTCAAAAAAAAAAAAAAATTTGGTCAAAAAAAACGACAGGCGCGTACCTGTCGTCTTTTTAAAATCGCCTGTTTGGTTTTTGGTCATTTTCTCCAAAACCACCGGCCCGATTTCAACCAAACCTTCTGCGTTGGACTCCCCTCGGACCCCCAGATGATATATCCGAGTTTGGAGAAATTTGGAGAAATTTTAATTTTTGGTCAAAAAAAAAAAAAAATTTGGTCAAAAAAAACGACAGGCGCGTACCTGTCGTCTTTTTAAAATCGCCTGTTTGGTTTTTGGTCATTTTCTCCAAAACCACCGGCCCGATTTCAACCAAACCTTCTGCGTTGGACTCCCCTCGGACCCCCAGATGATATATCCGAGTTTGGAGAAATTTGGAGAAATTTTAATTTTTGGTCAAAAAAAAAAAAAAAATTTGGTCAAAAAAAAACGACAGGCGCGTACCTGTCGTCTTTTTAAAATCGCCTGTTTGGTTTTTGGTCATTTTCTCCAAAACCACCGGCCCGATTTCAACCAAACCTTCTGCGTTGGACTCCCCTCGGACCCCCAGATGATATATCCGAGTTTGGAGAAATTTGGAGAAATTTTAATTTTTGGTCAAAAAAAAAAAAAAATTTGGTCAAAAAAAAACGACAGGCGCGTACCTGTCGTCTTTTTAAAATCGCCTGTTTGGTTTTTGGTCATTTTCTCCAAAACCACCGGCCCGATTTCAACCAAACCTTCTGCGTTGGACTCCCCTCGGACCCCCAGATGATATATCAGAGTTTGGAGAAAATTAAATTTTTGGTCAAAAAAAAAAAAAAAATTTGGTCAAAAAAAGACGACAGGCGCGTACCTGTCGTCTTTTTAAAATCGCCTGTTTGGTTTTTGGTCATTTTCTCCAAAACCACCGGCCCGATTTCAACCAAACCTTCTGCGTTGGACTCCCCTCGGACCCCCAGATGATATATCCGAGTTTGGAGAAATTTTAATTTTTGGTCAAAAAAAAAAAAAAAATTGGTCAAAAAAACGACAGGCGCGTACCTGTCGTCTTTTTAAAATCGCCTGTTTGGTTTTTGGTCATTTTCTCCAAAACCACCGGCCCGATTTCAACCAAACCTTCTGCGTTGGACTCCCCTCGGACCCCCAGATGATATATCCGAGTTTGGAGAAATTTTAATTTTTGGTCAAAAAAAAAAAAAATTTGGTCAAAAAAAGACGACAGGCGCGTACCTGTCGTCTTTTTAAAATCGCCTGTTTGGTTTTTGGTCATTTTCTCCAAAACCACCGGCCCGATTTCAACCAAACCTTCTGCGTTGGACTCCCCTCGGACCCCCAGATGATATATCCGAGTTTGGAGAAATTTTAATTTTTGGTAAAAAAAAAAAAAAATTTGGTCAAAAAAAGACGACAGGCGCGTACCTGTCGTCTTTTTAAAATCGCCTGTTTGGTTTTTGGTCATTTTCTCCAAAACCACCGGCCCGATTTCAACCAAACCTTCTGCGTTGGACTCCCCTCGGACCCCCAGATGATATATCCGAGTTTGGAGAAATTTGGAGAAATTTTAATTTTTGGTCAAAAAAAAAAAAAAAATTTGGTCAAAAAAAAAACGACAGGCGCGTACCTGTCGTCTTTTTAAAATCGCCTGTTTGGTTTTTGGTCATTTTCTCCAAAACCACCGGCCCGATTTCAACCAAACCTTCTGCGTTGGACTCCCCTCGGACCCCCAGATGATATATCCGAGTTTGGAGAAATTTGGAGAAATTTAAATTTTTGGTCAAAAAAAAAAAAAAATTTGGTCAAAAAAAAACGACAGGCGCGTACCTGTCGTCTTTTTAAAATCGCCTGTTTGGTTTTTGGTCATTTTCTCCAAAACCACCGGCCCGATTTCAACCAAACCTTCTGCGTTGGACTCCCCTCGGACCCCCAGATGATATATCAGAGTTTGGAGAAATTTAAATTTTTGGTCAAAAAAAAAAAAAAAATTTGGTCAAAAAAAGACGACAGGCGCGTACCTGTCGTCTTTTTAAAATCGCCTGTTTGGTTTTTGGTCATTTTCTCCAAAACCACCGGCCCGATTTCAACCAAACCTTCTGCGTTGGACTCCCCTCGGACCCCCAGATGATATATCCGAGTTTGGAGAAATTTGGAGAAATTTTAATTTTTGGTCAAAAAAAAAAAAAAAATTTGGTCAAAAAAAACGACAGGCGCGTACCTGTCGTCTTTTTAAAATCGCCTGTTTGGTTTTTGGTCATTTTCTCCAAAACCACCGGCCCGATTTCAACCAAACCTTCTGCGTTGGACTCCCCTCGGACCCCCAGATGATATATCGAGTTTGGAGAAATTTTAATTTTTGGTCAAAAAAAAAAAAAAAATTGGTCAAAAAAAAACGACAGGCGCGTACCTGTCGTCTTTTTAAAATCGCCTGTTTGGTTTTTGGTCATTTTCTCCAAAACCACCGGCCCGATTTCAACCAAACCTTCTGCGTTGGACTCCCCTCGGACCCCCAGATGATATATCCGAGTTTGGAGAAATTGTAATTTTTGGTAAAAAAAAAAAAAAAATTTGGTCAAAAAAAACGACAGGCGCGTACCTGTCGTCTTTTTAAAATCGCCTGTTTGGTTTTTGGTCATTTTCTCCAAAACCACCGGCCCGATTTCAACCAAACCTTCTGCGTTGGACTCCCCTCGGACCCCCAGATGATATATCCGAGTTTGGAGAAATTTTAATTTTTGGTCAAAAAAAAAAAAAAATTGGTCAAAAAAAGACGACAGGCGCGTACCTGTCGTCTTTTTAAAATCGCCTGTTTGGTTTTTGGTCATTTTCTCCAAAACCACCGGCCCGATTTCAACCAAACCTTCTGCGTTGGACTCCCCTCGGACCCCCAGATGATATAACAGAGTTTGGAGAAAATTAAATTTTTGGTCAAAAAAAAAAAAAAAAATTTGGTCAAAAAAAGACGACAGGCGCGTACCTGTCGTCTTTTTAAAATCGCCTGTTTGGTTTTTGGTCATTTTCTCCAAAACCACCGGCCCGATTTCAACCAAACCTTCTGCGTTGGACTCCCCTCGGACCCCCAGATGATATATCCGAGTTTGGAGAAATTTGAAGAAATTTAAATTTTTGGTCAAAAAAAAAAAAAAAAATTGGTCAAAAAAAAACGACAGGCGCGTACCTGTCGTCTTTTTAAAATCGCCTGTTTGGTTTTTGGTCATTTTCTCCAAAACCACCGGCCCGATTTCAACCAAACCTTCTGCGTTGGACTCCCCTCGGACCCCCAGATGATATATCCGAGTTTGGAGAAATTTGGAGAAATTTTAATTTTTGGTCAAAAAAAAAAAAAATTTGGTCAAAAAAAGACGACAGGCGCGTACCTGTCGTCTTTTTAAAATCGCCTGTTTGGTTTTTGGTCATTTTCTCCAAAACCACCGGCCCGATTTCAACCAAACCTTCTGCGTTGGACTCCCCTCGGACCCCCAGATGATATATCCGAGTTTGGAGAAATTTTAATTTTTGGTCAAAAAAAAAAAAAAAATTGGTCAAAAAAAGACAGGCGCGTACCTGTCGTCTTTTTAAAATCGCCTGTTTGGTTTTTGGTCATTTTCTCCAAAACCACCGGCCCGATTTCAACCAAACCTTCTGCGTTGGACTCCCCTCGGACCCCCAGATGATATATCCGAGTTTGGAGAAATTTTAATTTTTGGTCAAAAAAAAAAAAAATTTGGTCAAAAAAAGACGACAGGCGCGTACCTGTCGTCTTTTTAAAATCGCCTGTTTGGTTTTTGGTCATTTTCTCCAAAACCACCGGCCCGATTTCAACCAAACCTTCTGCGTTGGACTCCCCTCGGACCCCCAGATGATATATCCGAGTTTGGAGAAATTTTAATTTTTGGTATAAAAAAAAAAAAATTTGGTCAAAAAAAGACGACAGGCGCGTACCTGTCGTCTTTTTAAAATCGCCTGTTTGGTTTTTGGTCATTTTCTCCAAAACCACCGGCCCGATTTCAACCAAACCTTCTGCGTTGGACTCCCCTCGGACCCCCAGATGATATATCCGAGTTTGGAGAAATTTTAATTTTTGGTCAAAAAAAAAAAAAAAATTGGTCAAAAAAAGACAGGCGCGTACCTGTCGTCTTTTTAAAATCGCCTGTTTGGTTTTTGGTCATTTTCTCCAAAACCACCGGCCCGATTTCAACCAAACCTTCTGCGTTGGACCCCCCTCGGACCCCCAGATGATATATCCGAGTTTGGAGAAATTTTAATTTTTGGTCAAAAAAAAAAAAAAAATTGGTCAAAAAAAAGACAGGCGCGTACCTGTCGTCTTTTTAAAATCGCCTGTTTGGTTTTTGGTCATTTTCTCCAAAACCACCGGCCCGATTTCAACCAAACCTTCTGCGTTGGACTCCCCTCGGACCCCCAGATGATATATCCGAGTTTGGAGAAATTTTAATTTTTGGTCAAAAAAAAAAAAAAAATTGGTCAAAAAAAACGACAGGCGCGTACCTGTCGTCTTTTTAAAATCGCCTGTTTGGTTTTTGGTCATTTTCTCCAAAACCACCGGCCCGATTTCAACCAAACCTTCTGCGTTGGACTCCCCTCGGACCCCCAGATGATATATCCGAGTTTGGAGAAATTTTAATTTTTGGTCAAAAAAAAAAAAAAAATTGGTCAAAAAAAGACGACAGGCGCGTACCTGTCGTCTTTTTAAAATCGCCTGTTTGGTTTTTGGT
Source organism: Trachurus trachurus (assembly GCF_905171665.1). Classification (NCBI taxonomy): domain Eukaryota; kingdom Metazoa; phylum Chordata; class Actinopteri; order Carangiformes; family Carangidae; genus Trachurus; species Trachurus trachurus. The sequence goes on along the minus strand of NW_028155194.1, from coordinate 12,039 downwards.
CATTTTCTCCAAAACCACCGGCCCGATTTCAACCAAACCTTCTGCGTTGGACTCCCCTCGGACCCCCAGATGAATATCCGAGTTTGGAGAAATTTTAATTTTTGGTCAAAAAAAAAAAAAAATTGGTCAAAAAAAACGACAGGCGCGTACCTGTCGTCTTTTTAAAATCGCCTGTTTGGTTTTTGGTCATTTTCTCCAAAACCACCGGCCCGATTTCAACCAAACCTTCTGCGTTGGACTCCCCTCGGACCCCCAGATGATATATCCGAGTTTGGAGAAATTTTAATTTTTGGTCAAAAAAAAAAAAAAATTGGTCAAAAAAAGACGACAGGCGCGTACCTGTCGTCTTTTTAAAATCGCCTGTTTGGTTTTTGGTCATTTTCTCCAAAACCACTGGCCCGATTTCAACCAAACCTTCTGCGTTGGACTCCCCTCGGACCCCCAGATGATATATCCGAGTTTGGAGAAATTTTAATTTTTGGTCAAAAAAAAAAAAAAAATTGGTCAAAAAAAAACGACAGGCGCGTACCTGTCGTCTTTTTAAAATCGCCTGTTTGGTTTTTGGTCATTTTCTCCAAAACCACCGGCCCGATTTCAACCAAACCTTCTGCGTTGGACTCCCCTCGGACCCCCAGATGATATATCCGAGTTTGGAGAAATTTGGAGAAATTTTAATTTTTGGTCAAAAAAAAAAAAAAAATTGGTCAAAAAAAACGACAGGCGCGTACCTGTCGTCTTTTTAAAATCGCCTGTTTGGTTTTTGGTCATTTTCTCCAAAACCACCGGCCCGATTTCAACCAAACCTTCTGCGTTGGACTCCCCTCGGACCCCCAGATGATATATCCGAGTTTGGAGAAATTTTAATTTTTGGTCAAAAAAAAAAAAAAATTTGGTCAAAAAAAGACGACAGGCGCGTACCTGTCGTCTTTTTAAAATCGCCTGTTTGGTTTTTGGTCATTTTCTCCAAAACCACCGGCCCGATTTCAACCAAACCTTCTGCGTTGGACTCCCCTCGGACCCCCAGATGATATATCCGAGTTTGGAGAAATTTTAATTTTTGGTCAAAAAAAAAAAAAAATTTGGTAAAAAAAGACGACAGGCGCGTACCTGTCGTCTTTTTAAAAATCGCCTGTTTGGTTTTTGGTCATTTTCTCCAAAACCACCGGCCCGATTTCAACCAAACCTTCTGCGTTGGACTCCCCTCGGACCCCCAGATGATATATCCGAGTTTGGAGAAATTTTAATTTTTGGTCAAAAAAAAAAAAAATATTGGTCAAAAAAAGACGACAGGCGCGTACCTGTCGTCTTTTTAAAATCGCCTGTTTGGTTTTTGGTCATTTTCTCCAAAACCACCGGCCCGATTTCAACCAAACCTTCTGCGTTGGACTCCCCTCGGACCCCAGATGATATATCCGAGTTTGGAGAAATTTTAATTTTTGGTCAAAAAAAAAAAAAAAATTGGTCAAAAAAAACGACAGGCGCGTACCTGTCGTCTTTTTAAAATCGCCTGTTTGGTTTTTGGTCATTTTCTCCAAACCACCGGCCCGATTTCAACCAAACCTTCTGCGTTGGACTCCCCTCGGACCCCCAGATGATATATCCGAGTTTGGAGAAATTTTAATTTTTGGTCAAAAAAAAAAAAAAATTTGGTCAAAAAAAGACAGGCGCGTACCTGTCGTCTTTTTAAAATCGCCTGTTTGGTTTTTGGTCATTTTCTCCAAAACCACCGGCCCGATTTCAACCAAACCTTCTGCGTTGGACTCCCCTCGGACCCCCAGATGATATATCCGAGTTTGGAGAAATTTGGAGAAATTTTAATTTTGGTCAAAAAAAAAAAAAAATTTGGTCAAAAAAAGACGACAGGCGCGTACCTGTCGTCTTTTTAAAATCGCCTGTTTGGTTTTTGGTCATTTTCTCCAAAACCACCGGCCCGATTTCAACCAAACCTTCTGCGTTGGACTCCCTCGGACCCCCAGATGATATATCCGAGTTTGGAGAAATTTTAATTTTTGGTCAAAAAAAAAAAAAAAATTGGTCAAAAAAAGACGACAGGCGCGTACCTGTCGTCTTTTTAAAATCGCCTGTTTGGTTTTTGGTCATTTTCTCCAAAACCACCGGCCCGATTTCAACCAAACCTTCTGCGTTGGACTCCCCTCGGACCCCCAGATGATATATCCGAGTTTGGAGAAATTTTAATTTTTGGTCAAAAAAAAAAAAAAAATTTGGTCAAAAAAAACGACAGGCGCGTACCTGTCGTCTTTTTAAAATCGCCTGTTTGGTTTTTGGTCATTTTCTCCAAAACCACCGGCCCGATTTCAACCAAACCTTCTGCGTTGGACTCCCCTCGGACCCCCAGATGATATATCCGAGTTTGGAGAAATTTTAATTTTTGGTCAAAAAAAAAAAAAAAAATTGGTCAAAAAAAACGACAGGCGCGTACCTGTCGTCTTTTTAAAATCGCCTGTTTGGTTTTTGGTCATTTTCTCCAAAACCACCGGCCCGATTTCAACCAAACCTTCTGCGTTGGACTCCCCTCGGACCCCCAGATGATATATCCGAGTTTGGAGAATTTGGAGAAATTTTAAATTTTTGGTCAAAAAAAAAAAAAAAAAATTGGTCAAAAAAAAACGACAGGCGCGTACCTGTCGTCTTTTTAAAATCGCCTGTTTGGTTTTTGGTCATTTTCTCCAAAACCACCGGCCCGATTTCAACCAAACCTTCTGCGTTGGACTCCCCTCGGACCCCCAGATGATATATCCGAGTTTGGAGAAATTATTTAATTTTTGGTCAAAAAAAAAAAAAAATTTGGTCAAAAAAAGACGACAGGCGCGTACCTGTCGTCTTTTTAAAATCGCCTGTTTGGTTTTTGGTCATTTTCTCCAAAACCACCGGCCCGATTTCAACCAAACCTTCTGCGTTGGACTCCCCTCGGACCCCCAGATGATATATCCGAGTTTGGAGAAATTTTAATTTTTGGTCAAAAAAAAAAAAAAAATTTGGTCAAAAAGAAAGGGCGTCTACCTGTCGTCTTTTTAAATCGCCTGTTTGGTTTTTGGTCATTTTCTCCAAAACCACCGGCCCGATTTCAACCAAACCTTCTGCGTTGGACTCCCCTCGGACCCCCAGATGATATATCCGAGTTTGGAGAAATTTTAATTTTTGGTCAAAAAAAAAAAAAAAATTGGTCAAAAAAAAAACGACAGGCGCGTACCTGTCGTCTTTTAAAATCGCCTGTTTGGTTTTTGGTCATTTTCTCCAAAACCACCGGCCCGATTTCAACCAAACCTTCTGCGTTGGACTCCCCTCGGACCCCCAGATGAAATATCCGAGTTTGGAGAAATTTTAATTTTTGGTCAAAAAAAAAAAAAAAATTGGTCAAAAAAAAAACGACAGGCGCGTACCTGTCGTCTTTTTAAAATCGCCTGTTTGGTTTTTGGTCATTTTCTCCAAAACCACCGGCCCGATTTCAACCAAACCTTCTGCGTTGGACTCCCCTCGGACCCCCAGATGATATATCCGAGTTTGGAGAAATTTGAGAAATTTAATTTTTGGTCAAAAAAAAAAAAAAAAATTTGGTCAAAAAAAACGACAGGCGCGTACCTGTCGTCTTTTTAAAATCGCCTGTTTGGTTTTTGGTCATTTTCTCCAAAACCACCGGCCCGATTTCAACCAAACCTTCTGCGTTGGACTCCCCTCGGACCCCCAGATGATATATCCGAGTTTGGAGAAAATTTTAATTTTTGGTCAAAAAAAAAAAAAAAATTTGGTCAAAAAAAACGACAGGCGCGTACCTGTCGTCTTTTTAAAATCGCCTGTTTGGTTTTTGGTCATTTTCTCCAAAACCACCGGCCCGATTTCAACCAAACCTTCTGCGTTGACCCCCCTCGGACCCCCAGATGATATATCCGAGTTTGGAAAAATTTGGAGAAATTTTAATTTTTGGTCAAAAAAAAAAAAAAAATTGGTCAAAAAAAAACGACAGGCGCGTACCTGTCGTCTTTTTAAAATCGCCTGTTTGGTTTTTGGTCATTTTCTCCAAAACCACCGGCCCGATTTCAACCAAACCTTCTGCGTTGGACTCCCCTCGGACCCCCAGATGATATATCCGAGTTTGGAGAAATTTTAAATTTTCGTCAAAAAAAAAAAAAAATTTGGTCAAAAAAAACGACAGGCGCGTACCTGTCGTCTTTTTAAAATCGCCTGTTTGGTTTTTGGTCATTTTCTCCAAACCACCGGCCCGATTTCAACCAAACCTTCTGCGTTGGACTCCCCTCGGACCCCAGATGATATATCCGAGTTTGGAGAAATTTGGAGAAATTTAATTTTTGGTCAAAAAAAAAAAAAAAAATTGGTCAAAAAAAACGACAGGCGCGTACCTGTCGTCTTTTTAAAATCGCCTGTTTGGTTTTTGGTCATTTTCTCCAAAACCACCGGCCCGATTTCAACCAAACCTTCTGCGTTGGACTCCCCTCGGACCCCCAGATGATATATCCGAGTTTGGAGAAATTTGGAGAAATTTAATTTTTGGTCAAAAAAAAAAAAAAATTTGGTCAAAAAAACGACAGTCGCGAACCTGTCGTCTTTTTAAAATCGCCTGTTTGGTTTTTGGTCATTTTCTCCAAAACCACCGGCCGATTTCAACCAAACCTTCTGCGTTGGACTCCCCTCGGACCCCCAGATGATATATCCGAGTTTGGAGAAATTTGGAGAAATTTTAATTTTTGGTCAAAAAAAAAAAAAAATTTGGTCAAAAAAAAACCTGTCGTCTTTTTTAAAATCGCCTGTTTGGTTTTTGGTCATTTTCTCCAAAACCACCGGCCCGATTTCAACCAAACCTTCTGCGTTGGACTCCCCTCGGACCCTAGATGATATATTCCGAGTTTGGAGAAATTTTAATTTTTGGTCAAAAAAAAAAAAAAAATTTGGTCAAAAAAAACGACAGGCGCGTACCTGTCGTCTTTTTAAAATCGCCTGTTTGGTTTTTGGTCATTTTCTCCAAAACCACCGCCCGATTTCAACCAAACCTTCTGCGTTGGACTCCCCTCGGACCCCCAGATGATATATCCGAGTTTGGAGAAATTTAATTTTTGGTCAAAAAAAAAAAAATTTGGTCAAAAAAAAACGACAGGCGCGTACCTGTCGTCTTTTTAAAATCGCCTGTTTGGTTTTTGGTCATTTTCTCCAAAACCACCGGCCCGATTTCAACCAAACCTTCTGCGTTGGACTCCCCTCGGACCCCCAGATGATATATCCGAGTTTGGAGAAATTTGGAGAAATTTTAATTTTTGGTCAAAAAAAAAAAAAAAAATTGGTCAAAAAAACCTGTCGTCTTTTTAAAATCGCCCTGTTTGGTTTTTGGTCATTTTCTCCAAAACCACCGGCCCGATTTCAACAAACCTTCTGCGTTGGACTCCCCTCGGACCCCCAGATGATATATCCGAGTTTGGAGAAATTGTGAGAAATTTAATTTTTGGTCAAAAAAAAAAAAAATTGGTCAAAAAAAAACGACAGGCGCGTACCTGTCGTCTTTTTAAAATCGCCTGTTTGGTTTTTGGTCATTTTCTCCAAAACCACCGGCCCGATTTCAACCAAACCTTCTGCGTTGGACTCCCCTCGGACCCCCAGATGATATATCCGAGTTTGGAGAAATTTGAGAATTTTAATTTTTGGTCAAAAAAAAAAAAAAATTTGGTCAAAAAAAACGACAGGCGCGTACCTGTCGTCTTTTTAAAATCGCCTGTTTGGTTTTTGGTCATTTTCTCCAAAACCACCGGCCCGATTTCAACCAAACCTTCTGCGTTGGACTCCCCTCGGACCCCCAGATGATATATCCGAGTTTGGAGAAATTTTAATTTTTGGTCAAAAAAAAAAAAAAAATTTGGTCAAAAAAAAACGACAGGCGCGTACCTGTCGTCTTTTTAAAATCGCCTGTTTGGTTTTTGGTCATTTTCTCCAAAACCACCGGCCCGATTTCAACCAAACCTTCTGCATTGGACTCCCCTCGGACCCCCAGATGATATATCGAGTTTGAGAAATTTGGAAAAATTTTTATTTTTGGTCAAAAAAAAAAAAAAAATTGGTAAAAAAAAAACGACAGGCGCGTACCTGTCGTCTTTTTAAAATCGCCTGTTTGGTTTTTGGTCATTTTCTCCAAAACCACCGGCCCGATTTCAACCAAACCTCTGCGTTGGACTCCCCTCGACCCCAGATGATATATCCGAGTTTGGAGAAATTTTAATTTTGGTAAAAAAAAAAAAAAATTTGGTAAAAAAAAAACGACAGGCGCGTACCTGTCGTCTTTTTAAAATCGCCTGTTTGGTTTTTGGTCATTATCTCCAAAACACCGGCCCGATTTCAACCAAACCTTCTGCGTTGGACTCCCCTCGGACCCCCAGATGATATATCCGAGTTGGAATTTGGAGAAATTTTAATTTTTGGTCAAAAAAAAAAAAAAAATTGGTCAAAAAAAAACGACAGGCGCGTACCTGTCGTCTTTTTAAAATCGCCTGTTTGGTTTTTGGTCATTTTCTCCAAAACCACCGGCCGATTTCAACCAAACCTTCTGCGTTGGACTCCCCTCGGACCCCCAGATGATATATTCGAGTTTGGAGAAATTTTAAACTTTTCGTCAAAAAAAAAAAAAATGTGGTCAAAAAAAAACGACAGGCGCGTACCTGTCGTCTTTTTAAAATCGCCTGTTTGGTTTTTGGTCATTTTCTCCAAAACCACCGGCCCGATTTCAACCAAACCTTCTGCGTTGGACTCCCCTCGGACCCCCCAGATGATATATCGAGTTTGGAGAAATTTTAATTTTTGTGTCAAAAAAAAAAAAAATTGGTCAAAAAAAAACGACAGGCGCGTACCTGTGTCTTTTTAAAATCGCCTGTTTGGTTTTTTGGTATTTTCTCCAAAAACCACCGGCCCGATTTCAACCAAACCTTCTGCGTTGGACTCCCCTCGGACCCCCAGATGATATATCGAGTTTGGAGAAATTTGGGAGAAATTTTAATTTTTGGTCAAAAAAAAAAAAAATTTGGTCAAAAAAACGACAGGCGCGTACCTGTCGTCTTTTAAAATCGCCTGTTTGGTTTTTGGTCATTTTCTCCAAAACCACGGCCGATTTCAACCAAACCTTCTGCGTTGGACTCCCTCGGACCCCAGATGATATATCCGAGTTTGGAGATAATTTTAATTTTTGGTCAAAAAAAAAAAAAATTGGTCCAAAAAAAAACGACAGGCGCGTACCTGTCGTCTTTTTAAAATCGCCTGTTTGGTTTTTGGTCATTTTCTCCAAAACCACCGGCCCGATTTCAACCAAACCTTCTGCGTTGGACTCCCTCGGACCCCCAGATGATATATCCGAGTTTGGAGAAATTTTAATTTTTGGTCAAAAAAAAAAAAAAAAATGGTCAAAAAAAACGACAGGGCCGCTACCTGTCGTCTTTTTAAAATCGCCTGTTTGGTTTTTGGTCATTTTCTCCAAAACCACCGGCCCGATTTTCAACCAAACCTTCTGCGTTGGACTCCCTCGGACCCCCAGATGATATATCGAGTTTGGAGAAATTTTGGAGAAATTTAATTTTGGTCAAAAAAAAAAAAAAATTTGGTCAAAAAAAAACGACAGGCGCGTACCTGTCGTCTTTTTAAAATCGCTGTTTGGTTTTTGGTCATTTTCTCCAAAACCACCGGCCCGATTTAAACCAACCTTCTGCGTTGGACTCCCCTCGGACCCCAGATGATATATCCGAGTTTGGAGAAATTTGGAGAAATTTTAATTTTTGGTCAAAAAAAAAAAAAAATTTGGTCAAAAAAAAACGACAGGCGCGTACCTGTCGTCTTTTTAAAATCGCCTGTTTGGTTTTTGGTCATTTTCTCCAAAACCACCGTCCGATTTCAACCAAACCTTCTGCGTTGGACTCCCCTCGGACCCCCCAGATGATATATCCGAGTTTGGAGAAATTTTAATTTTTGGTCAAAAAAAAAAAAATTTGGTCAAAAAAAACGACAGGCGCGTACCTGTCGTTTTTAAAATCGCCTGTTTGGTTTTTGGTCATTTTCTCCAAAACCACCGGCCCGATTTCAACCAAACCTTCTGCGTTGGACCTCCCTCGGACCCCCAGATGATATATCCGAGTTTGGAGAATTTTAATTTTTGGTCAAAAAAAAAAAAAAATTGGTCAAAAAAAACGACAGGCGCGTACCTGTCGTCTTTTTAAAATCGCCTGTTTGGTTTTTGGTCATTTTCTCCAAAACCACCGGCCCCGATTTCAACCAAACCTTCTGCGTTGACTCCCCTCGGACCCCCAGATGATATATCGAGTTTGGAGAAATTTTCTAAATTTTCTGTCAAAAAAAAAAAAAAAAATTTGGTCAAAAAAAAACGACAGGCGCGTACCTGTCGTCTTTTTAAATCGCCTGTTTGGTTTTTGGTCATTTTCTCCAAAACCACCGGCCCGATTTCAACCAACCTTCTGCGTTGGACTCCCCTCGGACCCCCAGATGATATATCCGAGTTTGGAGAAATTTGAAAATTTTAATTTTTGGTCAAAAAAAAAAAAAAAATTTGGTCAAAAAAAAACGACAGGCGCGTACCTGTCGTCTTTTTAAAATCGCCTGTTTGGTTTTTGGTCATTTTCTCCAAAACCACCGGCCCGATTTCAACCAAACCTTCTGCGTTGGACTCCCCTCGGACCCCCAGATGATATATCCGAGTTTGGAGAAATTTTTTAATTTTTGGTCAAAAAAAAAAAAAAAATTTGGTCAAAAAAAACGACAGGCGCGTACCTGTCGTCTTTTTAAAATCGCCTGTTTGGTTTTTGGTCATTTTCTCCAAAACCACCGGCCCGATTTCAACCAAACCTTCTGCGTTGGACTCCCCTCGGACCCCCAGATGATATATCGAGTTTGGAGAAATTTTAATTTTTGGTAAAAAAAAAAAAAAATTTGGTCAAAAAAAAACGACAGGCGCGTACCTGTCGTCTTTTTAAAATCGCCTGTTTGGTTTTTGGTCATTTTCTCCAAAAACCACCGGCCGATTTCAACCAAACCTTCTGCGTTGGACCTCCCCTCGGACCCCCAGATGATATATCGAGTTTGGAGAAATTTTAATTTTTGGTCAAAAAAAAAAAAAAATTGTCAAAAAAAACGACAGCGCGTACCTGTCTCTTTTAAAATCGCCTGTTTGGTTTTTGGTCATTTTCTCCAAAACCACCGGCCGATTTAACCAAACCTTCTGCGTTGGACTCCCCTCGGACCCCCAGATGATATATCGAGTTTGAGAAATTTTAACTTTTCGTCAAAAAAAAAAAAAAAATTTGGTCAAAATAAGAACGACAGGCGCGTACCTGTCGTCTTTTTAAAATCGCCTGTTTGGTTTTTGGTCATTTTCTCCAAACCACGGCCCGATTTCAACCAAACCTTCTGCGTTGGACTCCCCTCGGACCCCCAGATGATATATCCGAGTTTGGGAGAAATTTGGAGAAATTTTAATTTTTGGTCAAAAAAAAAAAAAAATTTGGTCAAAAAAAAACGACAGGCGCGTACCTGTCGTCTTTTTAAAATCGCCTGTTTGGTTTTTGGTCATTTTCTCCAAAACCACCGGCCCGATTTCAACCAAACCTTCTGCGTTGGACTCCCCTCGGACCCCCAGATGATATATCGAGTTTGGAGAATTTGGAGAAATTTTAATTTTGTCAAAAAAAAAAAAAATTTGGTCAAAAAAAACGACAGGCGCGTACCTGTCGTCTTTTTAAAATCGCCTGTTTGGTTTTTGGTCATTTTCTCCAAAACCACCGGCCCGATTTCAACCAAACCTTTGCGTTGGATCCCCTCGGACCCCCAGATGATATATCCGAAAGTTTGGAGAAATTTTAATTTTTGGTCAAAAAAAAAAAAAAATTTGGTCAAAAAAAACGACAGGCGCGTACCTGTCGTCTTTTTAAAATCGCCTGTTTGGTTTTTGGTCATTTTCTCCAAAACCACCGGCCCGATTTCAACCAAACCTTCTGCGTTGGACTCCCCTCGGACCCCCAGATGATATATCCGAGTTTGGAAAAAATTAAATTTTTGGTCAAAAAAAAAAAAACAAATTGGTCAAAAAAAGACGACAGGCGCGTACCTGTCGTCTTTTCTTAAAATCGCCTGTTTGGTTTTTGGTCATTTTCTCCCAAAACCACCGGCCCGATATCAACCAAACCTTCTGCGTTGGACTCCCCTCGGACCCCCAGATGATATATCCGAGTTTGGAGAAATTTTAATTTTTGGTCAAAAAAAAAAAAAAATTGGTCAAAAAAACGACAGGCGCGTACCTGTCGTCTTTTTAAAATCGCCTGTTTGGTTTTTGGTCATTTTCTCAAAACCACCGGCCCGATTTCAACCAAACCTTCTGCGTTGGACTCCCCTCGGACCCCCAGATGATATATCCGAGTTTGGAATGAAATTTTAATTTTTGGTCAAAAAAAAAAAAAAATGTTGGTCAAAAAAAGACGACAGGCGCGTCCTGTCGTCTTTTAAATCGCCTGTTTGGTTTTTTGGTCATTTTCTCCAAAACCACCGGCCCGATTTCAACCAAACCTTCTGCGTTGGACTCCCCTCGGACCCCCAGATGATATATCCGAGTTTGGAGAAATTTTAATTTTGGTCTAAAAAAAAAAAAATGTGACAAAAAAAGACGACAGGCGCGTACCTGTCGTCTTTTTAAAATCGCCTGTTTGGTTTTTGGTCATTTTCTCCAAAACCACCGGCCCGATTTCAACCAACCTTCTGCGTTGGACTCCCTCGGACCCCCAGATGATATATCCGAGTTTGGAGAAATTTTGAAATTTTAATTTTTGGTCAAAAAAAAAAAAAAATATGGTCAAAAAAGACCGACAGGCGCGTACCTGTCGTCTTTTAAAATCGCCTGTTTGGTTTTTGGTCATTTTCTCCCAAAACCACCGGCCCGATTTCAACCAAACCTTCTGCGTTGGACTCCCCTCGGACCCCCAGATGATATATCCGAGTTTGGAGAAATTTTAATTTTTGGTCAAAAAAAAAAAAAAATTTGGTCAAAAAAAAACGACAGGCGCGTACCTGTCGTCTTTTTAAAATCGCCTGTTTGGTTTTTGGTCATTTTCTCCAAAACCACCGGCCCGATTTCAACCAAACCTTCTGCGTTGGACTCCCCTCGATCCCCAGATGATATATCCGAGTTTGGGAAAAGAAATTTTAATTTTGGTAAAAAAAAAAAAAATTTGGTCAAAAAAAACGACAGGCGCGTACCTGTCGTCTTTTTAAAATCGCCTGTTTGGTTTTTGGTCATTTTCTCCAAAACCACCGGCCCGATTTCAACCAAACCTTCTGCGTTGGACTCCCCTCGGACCCCCATGATATATCCGAGTTTGGAGAAATTTAATTTTAATTTTTGGTCAAAAAAAAAAAAAAATTTGGTCAAAAAAAACGACAGGCGCGTACCTGTCGTCTTTTTAAAATCGCCTGTTTGGTTTTTGGTCATTTTCTCCAAAACACCGGCCCGATTTCAACAAACCTTCCTGCGTTGGACTCCCTCGGACCCCCAGATGATATATCCGAGTTTGGAGAAATTTGGAGAAATTTTTAATTTTGGCAAAAAAAAAAAAAAAATTGGTCAAAAAAAGACGACAGGCGCGTACCTGTGTCTTTTTTAAAATCGCCTGTTTGGTTTTTGGTCATTTTCTCCAAAACCACCGGACGATTTCAACCAAACCTTCTGCGTTGGACTCCCTCGGACCCCCAGATGATATATCCGAGTTTTGAGAAATTTTAATTTTGGTAAAAAAAAAAAAAAAATTTGGTCAAAAAAAAGACGACAGGCGCGTACCTGTCGTCTTTTTAAAATCGCCTGTTTGTTTTTTGGTCATTTTCTCCAAAACACACGGCCCGATTTCAACCAAACCTTCTGCGTTGGACTCCCCCTCGGACCCCCAGATGATAATCCGAGTATGGAGAATTTGAAATTTTTATTTTAGGTCAAAAACCAAAAAAAATGGTCAAAAAAAACGACAGGGCGTACCTGTCGTCTTT
>NW_028155195.1:0-62391 GCF_905171665.1 Trachurus trachurus | reverse complement strand
TTATTTTCTTAGTAACTAAAAGGTCTTAACATCTTTTTTGTTTTCAACATTGAATAAAAAAACGGTGCTATATTGTTAAAATTCAACAATAAAGTGCATACAAGTTGGCTTGACTTCTTTCTTTTTTCTTTTTTTTCATAATTTTCACCAGCATCTTTCTGGTCCACATCACATTTAATGTAATTTTTAATTCAATGAGTGAAATTTTATTTTTTATCTGAAAAACATTATTATGAATTCAAGGGTCAGAGGTAACTGATTAGTGTTAAATTTAACCTTTTTGACCCTGTTTCCTTGAATAAATCACTAAGACTTTGATGCGGGAAGCTGAGATTTTGATTTGATTTTGTTCAGAGCACTAGGGACAAAGTTTCTGTAGAATTTCAGACCTGTCGGACGTCCAGAAGGGTCACAGCTGACCGTCCAGGCTCGTTTCTCGGCCTTCAAAGCCTAGATTTAGAAGCCTTTTGTCTAATAACGTCCACATTCTTGGGGTTATAAGGCTGAAAGTTTAATGCATTTGTCCGGGGCCTAAGGCCATCCACCATGTGCAATTTCAAACCCGTGCGACCTTCACAAGTGTCAAAGGTCACTGATTTGTGACCTTTTTGACCCCGTTTCCTTGAATAAAACACCAAGACTTTGATGCGGGAAGCTGAGATTTTAAAATGTGGTCCAGAATCTCTAGTAGATTGTGTGTGCAAAGATTCAGAGCTCTGTGACATTCAGAAGGGTCACAAATAGCCAAAAAGCAATGCTCCTTTCTCTGACCTCTTATTAAAGGAGAAATGTTTAAACAGCAATTCTTTCATAGCTTCCAGATGCTTTGGCCTATCAGGCTGAATTTTTAGCTAAAGGAGCTGGTGTACGATCAGGAAGTAGGGGAGCTGTGCATAAAGCCAATTGGTAAGTGTCTGTAAGTTTCTGACTAAGAGGGTCTCTCACGCTTTAATTTATCTAATCCTACCCCTATAATTTTAACATATAGTTAAAATTATAGGGGTAGGATTAGATAAGTTTATACTTCTTCCTACTCCTTTTCGCTCATGTAAACTGCGTTGCTTATGAGATGTTGTGTATACATTATATTATTATTTTTATTTATTTTTTTTTTTTTTACACTGTCGTTTACATGATCGAAATAAAGATATCAATCAATCAATCAAGTCTGACAGACTCTGAGTCAGAAAAGCCGAAATAGACAAAACACATTTCCAAAAGTCGTACAGTTCTGATTTTTTTAATACATGGTTCGGGGGCCCAAGACGAACGCGTTGATGTGTCTTCGGTCCTGATTGAGCCATTACTTTTCGAGAGGCGGGGCTTCAAACAGCCGCATTCCTCTGTATCCTTGAGGCCGCTGTTTCCATAGAAACCGACCAAATCACTTGAAACTTGGCCTGTGGACTCATGGGGAGGCCCTTATCCATCACCCCGAGACCCAACTCTGTGGGAGCATGGGAAAGCCAAGTGGCCCCCCGGGGCCCCTAGAGCAACGGGACCAAAATATTCTGATATACAACATATTTATATTTCATGATGATAACTTAAAGTGTGTATGTTTTGTTGAGAAAAAGCAGGAATGGCTGGATTCACTTTGATGTTTGACCCCTGTGACCTTTGACACTTACCAATTGGCTTTATGCACAGCTCCCCTACTTCCTGATCGTACACCAGCTCCTTTAGCTAAAAATTCAGCCTGATAGGCCAAAGCATCTGGAAGCTATGAAAGAATTGCTGTTTAAACATTTCTCCTTTAATAAGAGGTCAGAGAAAGGAGCATTGCTTTTTGGCTATTTGTGACCCTTCTGAATGTCACAGAGCTCTGAATCTTTGCACACACAATCTACTAGAGATTCTGGACCACATTTTAAAATCTCAGCTTCCCGCATCAAAGTCTTGGTGTTTTATTCAAGGAAACGGGGTCAAAAAGGTCACAAATCAGTGACCTTTGACACTTGTGAAGGTCGCACGGGTTTGAAATTGCACATGGTGGATGGCCTTAGGCCCCGGACAAATGCATTAAACTTTCAGCCTTATAACCCCAAGAATGTGGACGTTATTAGACAAAAGGCTTCTAAATCTAGGCTTTGAAGGCCGAGAAACGAGCCTGGACGGTCAGCTGTGACCCTTCTGGACGTCCGACAGGTCTGAAATTCTACAGAAACTTTGTCCCTAGTGCTCTGAACAAAATCAAATCAAAATCTCAGCTTCCCGCATCAAAGTCTTAGTGATTTATTCAAGGAAACAGGGTCAAAAAGGTTAAATTTAACACTAATCAGTTACCTCTGACCCTTGAATTCATAATAATGTTTTTCAGATAAAATATATTTCACTCATTGAATTAAAAATTACATTAAATGTGATGTGATGTGGACCAGAAAGATGCTGGTGAAAATTATGAAAAAAAAGAAAAAAAGAAAGAAGTCAAGCCAACTTGTATGCACTTTATTGTTGAATTTTAACAATATAGCACCGTTTTTTTATTCAATGTTGAAAACAAAAAAGATGTTAAGACCTTTTAGTTACTAAGAAAATAATATAAGCTCAATTTGTTTTATTTTTTCATTTGCTGGTAACAGCAAGCTCAACCAATTAGACACGTCGCTGATAAATATGAGGATTATGGGTAATGTAGTGCTTCTCCGTGATATGACATTGGAAACAAAACGTGTTTTCTTAAAATAAAGTTGATATTACACAGGGCTTTTGGACTCAGCAGAAGCACATAATATTGTTACACAGTCTTCCTTGGATGGTTACAGCGTTATGGCTAATAATCAGATCTTTCTTCAGAATATTGATTAAACAGAGCAGCTTTTTGAACGCGGAAGTGGTCTTCACCTGTAGAATCCACAACCCCCCCCCCCCCCCCCCCCCCGGTCTGACGTAGCTTCCGACCTAATTTATTTATTTATTGATTGATTATTCTGCACCAAACACCATGATCACTAAATAAATAAATAGATAACCGAAAGGACGTCCTTGCTGTAAACTACGTCAGACACAGCAGCATCAGGTTCAATAAAGCTTTAAAGCAGAAGTGGGTGATCCGGTCGTTTTCTAATGCTGCGTTCCAGGCAGGCTTTTGAAATCGTAAATTACAGCTTCAAGTCACAACTTACGACTTTGTAGCGTTCCAGGCAACCCACTCGTGTTTTTCCGACCTGTTTTACCGGTGAAAGTCACTATAACGGCCACTCGTAACTTCCGACCGGTGAACTCGTACCAGATCGAACTGGTACCACTTCACGGTCGGAAAAATACGAGTTTCCTTGAGCGCACCATAACAGTCCTCGTCGCTACGTCACCACATTCACGGCGTTCCTTGGCTGCACACACAGCCCTGCATGCCGTTCTCTCTCCTCATTGGATAAAAACTGTAGGATACGATAAATGTTTTCTCTTCGGCTCAGAGCAGAGCAGAAGGACTGAGAGACCCGTGTTTCAGTCCAAACACTCTATGTAAGTGATTGCTGTCGGAAGATATAACTATTTAAGACTTATATTAACACAAATATATCACTCACTTCTGCTTTAAGGAAAAGTAAAAAAACAAAAACAAACGGGCACCTAATGAGTCAAGCATGTGACGAGGAGGGACAGTGACCGTTCGTCAGGCTGTTGACGCACTGGGGGTGTTGTCTTTGAAGCTGAAAATGCGTGCATCCACCACGACACGGTTTGCGTGGCCATCTCACGGAAGTTGGACTCATTGGCTTTCAGTGGAGACTGTTTCGTGCTTCTTTCACGTAATTTTAACACATTACGTGAAAGGAGCACGGAATCTGGTACTAGGTGTTCGTGGTCATTTCACGCATTTCTGTGAGATCAGGTTGTGATGACTACAGCCAGAGTGTCACAGTCTGCTCTGCCCTCCCCCTGCTCTGCTGCTCAGCCACACCCCTCATCAGTTCAGCTTTCACCTGCTGCTCTCACCTGCTCACCATCTCCAATCAAGCCAGTAGATGCAGCCTCACTCCACTCATTCTTTGCCAGATTGTCTTTGCTCTCATGCCTTATGATTGGAAGACGCCATTCAACACCTCAACTGGACACTGTACCTCATAATGCCGTTCAGCTGACCGATGCCCCTGCCGTCTTCCAGGCAGTGATAAACAAAGTGCTACAAGCCATGCTCAATCTTTATGTCTTTGTTTATCTTAATTACATCCTCATCTTCTCCCAGTCCAAGGAGCAACACATCCACCATGTCCAGTCTGCACTCCAGCACCTCCTGGAGAACTCCCTGTATGTGAAAGCAGATAAATGTGAGTTCCATGTCTCTTCAGTGTCTTTCCTGGGGAACATTGTGGCACAAGGCAACATCCAGATGGACCCAGCCAAGGTCTCTGCTGTCACCTGTAGGCTGCTACGGCTATTATGTTAGCAATATTCATTAAATTAACATATTCTTCATTTTTGTCATTGACAACACAAAACCACCCACATGTAATAAACTTGGAAATTATCATCCTTTATTTTTAAGGTAATTATAAAAACAATCTTAGTAAAACAGACCAAAGTAATTAAGATAATGAACAATAATGAACAATAATCAATGAACAAATGCACAAATACAACTAACCAAGCATAAACTTCGCACCTCTCTCTTCAACGACTCAACACCTGCTCACATCAACCTGTCCTCTGTCTCATGACTGATGCTGAGCTGATTGTAACTAACTATCTGACACCAGGTGGAGCCATTTGTCAGCTTCTTAGGAAACACAGGATGGATGGGAGTTCAAATCCAGTCCAAACTCAGACCACATGCTCATTTTCTGTGAAACCAGTTATAGTTTAAGAGGAACCATGCAGGATTTTTTACTTGAATTAAACAGCTGTGGAGTAATTATGATGGTTGAACAAATGACTTGTAACTTGTGTTTGAATCACTTTCTGGTACCTTGGTGTTTGACTATTTTCTGATATTTTATTGTATAATACATAAATACCAATACCACACTGTGAAAACACCCAGTGATGCATGTTTTAACCTGTTTATCAATGAAATAGTCAACAACTGATCCAGAATCAGAGAAGTAATCATTACTTGAAGCCTTGTACCAAGTTGTTAAACCACTTTGACCAACGACAACAATAAAATGCTCCATCAGCATTGGCATGATGGATCAGCCAACATTCCTGATGATATATTCAGTGCAGTACTTATACTGTGCAGAGTACTTGTAGTGTGGTATTAGTACTTAATCTCAACACTTCCTCCACCTCTGCTGCTAATTATAAAGAGAATGGGATGTTGTGTAGATGCAGGAAACGTTAACTCTTTCGCGACCATTGACGAGTAAACTCGTCACAGCCTGCCGAACGTTCACGACCATTGACGAGCAAACTCGTCAAAACCGTTTTTTTTACAGATTACGATAATAGACACTCTGAGGTACCCTGTGTGTGAATATGGTAGTCCTCTGATATGTAAAACTGTTTTAAACTAAAATCAAAACATAATATTTTTTATAAACTGTGTGATCTTGGTTTTGTTTGAGTAATCGTTCTCCTTGAATGCTGCTCTGGGGACAGCGTGCAGCGCTGTGCGGCTGTCGGCTACAGTGTTGCGACTTTCTCGCTGAATCTGGCGACTTTCCAAACCCTCTTTTGACAAAAGCGACCGACGACAAATGTGGCGACTTTTACCGGTGCTGTTACAAACGTTTATGGTTTGGAGACTCGGATCTGAAAGCCCGTTATCACGGCTGTTTTCACGGCGCTGTGCAGCAGAGCGGGCGCTCTGCAGCGGGGGCTGTGACCGGCCGCCCCCGCCACAGAGCACTCATCGCCGGCCAGTCACACAGCAGTGTCCCGGAGCTGCTGCGCTGCAGCCAGAGACCCACACCGCTGCACCGCTGCTCTCCAGGCTGCCACACCCCCCAGATATGCCTACAAATATATTTATTTAGCCGTAGAAATGAATTGGGAGACATGCCACACTGCAGAGTAGCGGTAAAATGAGCAGATTGCCACTTGACACAAAAGTGCGTTTTTCTCTGAAACTAGAGCGGGAGCTCCGTTTTTGGAGAAACCCAGCTCTCTTCTTCTACTTCGTCCTCACGAACGAAACGGCGGAAAAACTCGCCGTTTTTTCGTGGAGCACGTTGTAAAGTCACTCTTCAATCACGTGAAGACCGTTTGTTTCTAGGTGACGTACAGAGTTCGGTTCGACGTGAGATAAAAGGTAAACAAATAGCCATAAACATGTGGTCCTGAGCGGATGTGCTGAGGAATTAGTGTGGTCGCGAAAGAGTTAAAGACGAAGCTGAATATGAATCCAAGTCAAGAAAACATTTTATTATGTTGATGAAAAACAGGAAAGAATGTACATTAAGCTTTTGTGATGAACTGACATGTTGATACATTTTAGATCATTTAATATGAACAGATACAAACATTTCACATATGTAATTAAACAACAACTGATCAAGTGGTCAGTAATTTATCTTTTTTTTTTTAACTCTTCACTCCATACAAAGTCATGATAACAAACGTAATATGAAATTAATTATACAGATAAAAAAGAGTGAATATGTTTTACAGATTAAAAGTAGTAAAAAGGAAAAGTGTAATAATGAGGCAGCAGGAGGACAGGTGCAGTTTAACAGGTTCAATTCACTGACTTTTCCCTTTAAGAAATGAACAACATTATAAATATGATCATCCTCTTTATCTCTAACTGCTCTGCTCCACTGTCACTGACACCTTCACTGGCAACAGCTTCAATGGGACGTTTCTAACAGTGGCAATGAGTGGAAACATCTTCTGAGTGAAAGTGTGTGTGAAGGTGTGTATGTGTGTGTTAGTATCAGGATCAGAGAACAACAGTTTTCCTCTGTTCAAGTCCAGTTTCACTCTGATCCTCTGGAGCTTCTTCTGCTCTGAGAGATCAGTGGCTGGAGCTGATGGTGAAAATGCTTTGTATTTATCCACACTGAACTCTATTGCCCATATTCCAGACCTTATCCCCTTTCCCTTCCTCTGCACAGACTCTGTTAACACACCCAGTGACCACCATTTACCGTCTCCGACCTCGACATCCCAGCTGTGAGTCCCTGAGTTAAAACCCTCAGAGCCCAGGACAGAGCAGTAAGGATCAATCCTCTCTGGATTGTCAGGAAGCTGCTGTTTGTCTCCTCCTTGTCTCACACTGGTCAGATCTCCAGACAGGATGAGTCCTGGATGAGCAGTGTTTGGGTCCAGAACCACAGGACTGTAGGAGACCATGTCCTTCATCTTGTTCCAGATGTTGAAGGCCAGGTTGCCCAGGTGTTTGGCCTGGTCTATCAGAGCTCCTGAGTCCAGCTGTGGATCCTCCAGCAGGGGGCGCTGCTGGACTCTTTCCACTGCAGCCTTGTAGTTGAGCAGGAATGAGACGTCTTCAGCTCTCAGCTCGTCCTCTGTGGCTCTGACTGTGTGTGAAAGAACTGCTATCTCTCTGCTCAGAGCCTCCATCTTCTCCTTCATCCTCTGACTCTTCTGCTCCTCTTCCTCCCTCAGTGCAGCCATCCTGGCCTCCTCTTCCTCTTCTAGAAACTGGTGAAGCTTCTTAAACTGATCCTTAATCTGCCTCTCTGTTTGTCGGGCCTGGACCTTAATGTGTTCTGCTGTTCGACCAAACTTCACTTGAACTTCTTCAAAACCCTTTAACTTCTTCTTTAAAGGCTCCAGAGTTTCCTCAAGTTCCTTCTTGAGTTTCAAAGCAGCTTCATTGATGGGTCTGAATCTGTGGTTGGTGTGTGTTTCTGAATCTCTGCAGATGAGACACACTGGCTGCTGATGGTCCAGACAGAAGAGTTTGAGTTTCTCAGAGTGCAGACTGCAGAGAGTCACTGAAGATATCTCTCTCTCTAGTAAGAAGCTCTCACACAGGTTCTTCAACACCAGGTTACAGGGTGGTTTCTTTCTTGAACATCTTGTCTTACAAACTGGACACAGTCGATCTTGTTTCACTCTCCACCAGCTTTTCAGACAGTCTTTACAGAAGCTGTGGCTGCAGGACAGAACAACAGGATCTCTGAAGACCTCCTTACAGACCGGACAGCAGAGATCCTCCTCTGGTCTGGAAGCCATTTAGTCTGTGAGCGAAGTTGAAAACACAGGATACAAGAAGTAGAGTCAGTCATGGCTCCCCTCCCCCTTTTACTGACTTTAGTTTACTGTGACCCTGAGTCCAGGTTTTAGTCAAACTCACCTTCAGTGTGTGGAGTGTCAGCAGGTTGAAGCAGCAGTGTTGTAGCTGGACTCACTCTCAGGAAGTTGATAGTTTGGTCTGAATCTGAATCTGATCGTCTCTTCTTCAGTCTGCTTCTCCGGGACTGAAGTGGAAGTGCAAGGAACTGTTTCTTATGTCTGGTGAGTTATGAGGGGGTGGAGCTTTGAAAAGTGAAGGAATGCTGAACAGCTCAGTCCAGATCAAGGGGGGAGTTGTTGTTTCAACAAGTGAAGACCACTTCCGCGTTCAAAAAGCTGCAGTGCCCCCCGCGGCCTCTGGGGGCTGGTGTCAGAAGTGAGCAACTCTCCATTGACCCCCATGTTAAAATAGCCGACTTTGCAACTTAAAAAAACATATTTACAGTCTCTTTAATTTTATCGTTTTGGTCTCTACCGATAGTTTCCACCTCCATTAACACTTGTGGTGTGTTAATGGAGGTGGAAACTATCGGTGTGTTTTAGTATTGTTTAGTCTTTAAATTTGTGCATAAATTACGTTGAGTGACAGGTTTACAGACGGTTAACGGCCGTTAATTGGTTGTTTCGAGTTCAGTGGGCGGGTTCTCAGCCGGCTAACTGCTGCACCTCTCCAAATATGGCAAGTAGACTCCACCTAAAATCCAAGATGGCGCAGTTCACACCCCCGTCGTAGCAGCACAAAACAGACTCCCCCAAACCAATGGGTGCTACGTCCATTGTTTTTACAGTCTATGGTCCAGATGAATGTAGAGGAGCAGTTCTAAGCACGTGCCTCGTATTAAAAAAGGCCTTTTCATGTGTTTTTTAATTAATAAATAAATAAATTACTTTTATGCATATTGATAGGGAAAAAAAGGTCATCTACCGTACACATTTCCTTGTCATACACACAAGCTCTGACAGCTTTGAAACCTGTTAGAAAAACCTGTTTGTGAATATCTTGTTGTGTGTAACATCTCGAGACCTATATATCAGTGCTGTCAAAGTTAACGCGTTCATTTTGGAGATTAATTTTGAACATTTAACACATAAAAAAAAAAATCAACGCAATTAACGCCGTTTTGTTTACTTCCGGTGGTGGCTGACCCGTTATGTATGCAGGCAAAGCATGTACCTGCGTAGCGCTGTTATTCTTCACTTTATTCGGTTTTAGCAGTGGCGAACCGTGGACCCAGACCCTGGGCCTTCAATAGGACCATGTAGCAATAAAAAATTAAACATAGCAATAGAAATAATAGCCAGAGCCTTGTCACATGGATGGTCGGCATATTACATGTTTCTTTGCCCTAACTGGCTTCACAACACACAAGGTGATTCTGGAAAAACAGTCATTCATAGCTGGCTATCATGAATCACTTAGGCTATTTAAAAAAAGAAGAAAAAAAAAGAAACTAGCAAATCACACATTCACTTATTTGTTTAGCTGGAATGAAAGTAAAATGTCAATCATGAGCTGTTCAACAACTAAAGATGTTTTTGATAATGTTTTTTGTGTTTGTTTGAGCTTTAGACACAGTTGAATTTCACTGTGGATTTAATATTTCTGCCAAAAGTGGCTATAAAACAAACACCTCCTGAGGTGAAATGGGAAAAAGGCACAAGCTCTTTGTAAATGTTCAGCCATTTTTCACTGGCCTTAATGGCTATCAAACTACCGGTATATGCAAATTGTAGGTTTACAGTACAAATTCAGTTCTGTGCTGCTGCTGCTGCTGCTGTGGCGCTGGGTCTGTGGGTCTGTGGGGCTTCAGGGCTTCAACAGCAGAACTGACCCAGCTTAAAGTCATGCGTTTAATCAGCACCATTTAAACTTCTAATAAATAAATGTGCGCTCCGGCCACAGACTGTAGGCTCCGCTCTTTCCTTACGGTAACTATTCTCTTGATCAGCGTGGTGAAAGCATAGACTGTAGGGTGAAAGACAATCTCGTTGTTGTTGTTGTCACCGTGGCAAAGTGCCGTGTGTGTACGGGGAAGGGAGGGGGGGGGGAACGGGGCGGGGGTGACAGGTCCAGCAGGAGGACAAACTATCCTGCGTTTAAATAACATGTCGAAAATATCTACTTGACAACTCATGGAGCTGGAAGCAGCCCTAAATAAGTAACTACAACAACAAGCCCAAAAACCCGCAACCCACGACTACCAATATAAGCGACTTCACAGAAAAACAAAGTCACGTATAACACGGACTTGGCAACCCGCTCCCTCACTATTTTGGCGGCAATGTTGTTCTGCTGGGTATTCGCGAATACCCGGAAGCTGTCGTGATATGGTCCCGCCCACAACTCAGTGGAATATGATTGGCTAAGACACCTGTCAATCTCAAATTCATGCCCACATTGACTTGCATTACATGGGCCTTCAGTCACAGCCACTGAAGGCCCTGCAGGGGGAGTCGATGATTTACTGCCCAGATACCGTTGGAAGAAAAATTGTGATTGGTCCATTCGCCGTTCCATTATATTAACCCATTGTTTCCCAAGAAATATTAGTCCCAACTTTATAACAATTATCTAATATTACTTGTGTGTTGCTCACTGTATAAAATAAATAAATAAAATTAAAATTAAAAATAAAATAAATATATAGTAGTACAAGAATTATTTCAATATTTTTTCTTAGGCCTTCACTGAATACCTTGAAGGCCCAGAGGATTCCCCTCTGGGTTTTAGTATTTTTTTACGTGTGTTGTTGTGTATACCATTGTCTGTCTTGTGATGTATGTCCTTCATTGTGTAGTCTGTGAAAACAAATTTCCCCATGGGGGACAAATAAACTTAATCTAATCTAAGTAGATGACCAATATGCGGTTAGTTCATCCACATGACAATGTTAGCTCCGACGACATTCTCGGAGCAGTGACGCTCCACCAGCAGCGACCATAGCCAGCGGGGCATCACAGAGGCAACAGCCCGGTCTGTGGAGCCCGTCGGCCGGTTAAAACAAAGTGCACACAACATTAGCTTGTTATCAGTTTTGAGAAGATGTTTTGGGCGCTTCTGAAGACAAAGCTTACAGGAGGCAACGTTTGTTTATGGTCACTTCCGTCCCTCCCACACACCACGCTGATTCGCTAGGGCACCGCCAATCAGAATTGCCATAGCTAGCACACAGTCAATCAGAGTACCCAATGAGTCTACTCCCCGACGCCCGACGAGCCCCGATTGAGCGTGTTGAATCGGGGCCGATGAGACCCGACAGCTTCCGCGCTTCCCTGACACAGATGAACACACCAAACAGACGCGGACCCAACGTCGTCCGACTCTCCCCGACGCCCGACAGTCGGGCCGGTGTGTTCCTGGCCTTAGTGGTGTGGAAGTTATTCTCAAAAATAGACCTGGCTTTTACGGATTCCCAGATATGACATGCAGGGAAAAAATAATAATTTGTGACAACAAAATACTAATTTCAAACGCGTACCTGTCGTCTTTTTAAAATCGCCTGTTTGGTTTTTGGTCATTTTCTCCAAAACCACCGGCCCGATTTCAACCAAACCTTCTGCGTTGGACTCCCCTCGGACCCCCAGATGATATATCCGAGTTTGGAGAAATTTTAATTTTTGGTCAAAAAAAAAAAAAAAATTGGTCAAAAAAAGACGACAGGCGCGTACCTGTCGTCTTTTTAAAATCGCCTGTTTGGTTTTTGGTCATTTTCTCCAAAACCACCGGCCCGATTTCAACCAAACCTTCTGCGTTGGACTCCCCTCGGACCCCCAGATGATATATCCGAGTTTGAGAGAAATTTTAATTTTTGGTCAAAAAAAAAAAAAAATTGGTCAAAAAAAACGACAGGCGCGTACCTGTCGTCTTTTTAAAATCGCCTGTTTGGTTTTTGGTCATTTTCTCCAAAACCACCGGCCCGATTTCAACCAAACCTTCTGCGTTGGACTCCCCTCGGACCCCCAGATGATATATCCGAGTTTGGAGAAATTTGGAGAAATTTTAATTTTTGGTCAAAAAAAAAAAAAATTGGTCAAAAAAAACGACAGGCGCGTACCTGTCGTCTTTTTAAAATCGCCTGTTTGGTTTTTGGTCATTTTCTCCAAAACCACCGGCCCGATTTCAACCAAACCTTCTGCGTTGGACTCCCCTCGGACCCCCAGATGATATATCCGAGTTTGGAGAAATTTTAATTTTTGGTCAAAAAAAAAAAAAAAATTGGTAAAAAAAAACGACAGGCGCGTACCTGTCGTCTTTTTAAAATCGCCTGTTTGGTTTTTGGTCATTTTCTCCAAAACCACCGGCCCGATTTCAACCAAACCTTCTGCGTTGGACTCCCCTCGGACCCCCAGATGATATATCCGAGTTTGGAGAAATTTTAATTTTTGGTCAAAAAAAAAAAAAAATTGGTAAAAAAAACGACAGGCGCGTACCTGTCGTCTTTTTAAAATCGCCTGTTTGGTTTTTGGTCATTTTCTCCAAAACCACCGGCCCGATTTCAACCAAACCTTCTGCGTTGGACTCCCCTCGGACCCCCAGATGATATATCCGAGTTTGGAGAAATTTTAATTTTTGGTCAAAAAAAAAAAAAAAATTTGGTCAAAAAAAACGACAGGCGCGTACCTGTCGTCTTTTTAAAATCGCCTGTTTGGTTTTTGGTCATTTTCTCCAAAACCACCGGCCCGATTTCAACCAAACCTTCTGCGTTGGACTCCCCTCGGACCCCCAGATGATATATCCGAGTTTGGAGAAATTTTAATTTTTGGTCAAAAAAAAAAAAAAAATTGGTCAAAAAAAACGACAGGCGCGTACCTGTCGTCTTTTTAAAATCGCCTGTTTGGTTTTTGGTCATTTTCTCCAAAACCACCGGCCCGATTTCAACCAAACCTTCTGCGTTGGACTCCCCTCGGACCCCCAGATGATATATCCGAGAAATTTGGAGAAATTTTAATTTTTGGTCAAAAAAAAAAAAAATTTGGTCAAAAAAAACGACAGGCGCGTACCTGTCGTCTTTTTAAAATCGCCTGTTTGGTTTTTGGTCATTTTCTCCAAAACCACCGGCCCGATTTCAACCAAACCTTCTGCGTTGGACTCCCCTCGGACCCCCAGATGATATATCCGAGTTTGGAGAAATTTTAATTTTTGGTCAAAAAAAAAAAAAAATTGGTCAAAAAAAACGACAGGCGCGTACCTGTCGTCTTTTTAAAATCGCCTGTTTGGTTTTTGGTCATTTTCTCCAAAACCACCGGCCCGATTTCAACCAAACCTTCTGCGTTGGACTCCCCTCGGACCCCCAGATGATATATCCGAGTTTGGAGAAATTTTAATTTTTGGTCAAAAAAAAAAAAAAATTGGTCAAAAAAAGACGACAGGCGCGTACCTGTCGTCTTTTTAAAATCGCCTGTTTGGTTTTTGGTCATTTTCTCCAAAACCACCGGCCCGATTTCAACCAAACCTTCTGCGTTGGACTCCCCTCGGACCCCCAGATGATATATCCGAGTTTGGAGAAATTTTAATTTTTGGTCAAAAAAAAAAAAAAAATTGGTCAAAAAAAACGACAGGCGCGTACCTGTCGTCTTTTTAAAATCGCCTGTTTGGTTTTTGGTCATTTTCTCCAAAACCACCGGCCCGATTTCAACCAAACCTTCTGCGTTGGACTCCCCTCGGACCCCCAGATGATATATCCGAGTTTGGAGAAATTTTAATTTTTGGTCAAAAAAAAAAAAAAAATTGGTCAAAAAAAACGACAGGCGCGTACCTGTCGTCTTTTTAAAATCGCCTGTTTGGTTTTTGGTCATTTTCTCCAAAACCACCGGCCCGATTTCAACCAAACCTTCTGCGTTGGACTCCCCTCGGACCCCCAGATGATATCCGAGTTTGGAGAATTTGGAGAAATTTTAATTTTTGGTCAAAAAAAAAAAAAAATTGGTCAAAAAAAACGACAGGCGCGTACCTGTCGTCTTTTTAAAATCGCCTGTTTGGTTTTTGGTCATTTTCTCCAAAACCACCCGCCCGATTTCAACCAAACCTTCTGCGTTGGACTCCCCTCGGACCCCCAGATGATATATCCGAGTTTGGAGAAATTTTAATTTTTGGTCAAAAAAAAAAAAAATTGGTCAAAAAAAACGACAGGCGCGTACCTGTCGTCTTTTTAAAATCGCCTGTTTGGTTTTTGGTCATTTTCTCCAAAACCACCGGCCCGATTTCAACCAAACCTTCTGCGTTGGACTCCCCTCGGACCCCCAGATGATATATCGAGTTTGGAGAAATTTGGAGAAATTTTAATTTTTGGTCAAAAAAAAAAAAAAAATTTGGTCAAAAAAAGACGACAGGCGCGTACCTGTCGTCTTTTTAAAATCGCCTGTTTGGTTTTTGGTCATTTTCTCCAAAACCACCGGCCCGATTTCAACCAAACCTTCTGCGTTGGACTCCCCTCGGACCCCCAGATGATATATCCGAGTTTGAGAGAAATTTTAATTTTTGGTCAAAAAAAAAAAAAAAATTGGTCAAAAAAAACGACAGGCGCGTACCTGTCGTCTTTTTAAAATCGCCTGTTTGGTTTTTGGTCATTTTCTCCAAAACCACCGGCCCGATTTCAACCAAACCTTCTGCGTTGGACTCCCCTCGGACCCCCAGATGATATATCCGAGTTTGGAGAAATTTTAATTTTTGGTCAAAAAAAAAAAAAAAATTGGTCAAAAAAAACGACAGGCGCGTACCTGTCGTCTTTTTAAAATCGCCTGTTTGGTTTTTGGTCATTTTCTCCAAAACCACCGGCCCGATTTCAACCAAACCTTCTGCGTTGGACTCCCCTCGGACCCCCAGATGATATATCCGAGTTTGGAGAAATTTTAATTTTTGGTCAAAAAAAAAAAAAAAATTGGTCAAAAAAAACGACAGGCGCGTACCTGTCGTCTTTTTAAAATCGCCTGTTTGGTTTTTGGTCATTTTCTCCAAAACCACCGGCCCGATTTCAACCAAACCTTCTGCGTTGGACTCCCCTCGGACCCCCAGATGATATATCCGAGTTTGGAGAAATTTGGAGAAATTTTAATTTTTGGTCAAAAAAAAAAAAAAATTGGTCAAAAAAAGACGACAGGCGCGTACCTGTCGTCTTTTTAAAATCGCCTGTTTGGTTTTTGGTCATTTTCTCCAAAACCACCGGCCCGATTTCAACCAAACCTTCTGCGTTGGACTCCCCTCGGACCCCCAGATGATATATCCGAGTTTGGAGAAATTTTAATTTTTGGTCAAAAAAAAAAAAAAAATTGGTCAAAAAAAGACGACAGGCGCGTACCTGTCGTCTTTTTAAAATCGCCTGTTTGGTTTTTGGTCATTTTCTCCAAAACCACCGGCCCGATTTCAACCAAACCTTCTGCGTTGGACTCCCCTCGGACCCCCAGATGATATATCCGAGTTTGGAGTTTGGAGAAATTTTAATTTTTGGTCAAAAAAAAAAAAAAATTGGTCAAAAAAAACGACAGGCGCGTACCTGTCGTCTTTTTAAAATCGCCTGTTTGGTTTTTGGTCATTTTCTCCAAAACCACCGGCCCGATTTCAACCAAACCTTCTGCGTTGGACTCCCCTCGGACCCCCAGATGATATATCCGAGTTTGGAGAAATTTGGAGAAATTTTAATTTTTGGTCAAAAAAAAAAAAAAATTGGTAAAAAAAAACGACAGGCGCGTACCTGTCGTCTTTTTAAAATCGCCTGTTTGGTTTTTGGTCATTTTCTCCAAAACCACCGGCCCGATTTCAACCAAACCTTCTGCGTTGGACTCCCCTCGGACCCCCAGATGATATATCCGAGTTTGGAGAAATTTTAATTTTTGGTCAAAAAAAAAAAAAAATTGGTCAAAAAAAACGACAGGCGCGTACCTGTCGTCTTTTTAAAATCGCCTGTTTGGTTTTTGGTCATTTTCTCCAAAACCACCGGCCCGATTTCAACCAAACCTTCTGCGTTGGACTCCCCTCGGACCCCCAGATGATATATCCGAGTTTGGAGAAATTTTAATTTTTGGTCAAAAAAAAAAAAAATTTGGTCAAAAAAAGACGACAGGCGCGTACCTGTCGTCTTTTTAAAATCGCCTGTTTGGTTTTTGGTCATTTTCTCCAAAACCACCGGCCCGATTTCAACCAAACCTTCTGCGTTGGACTCCCCTCGGACCCCCAGATGATATATCCGAGTTTGGAGAAATTTGGAGAAATTTTAATTTTTGGTCAAAAAAAAAAAAAAAATTGGTCAAAAAAAGACGACAGGCGCGTACCTGTCGTCTTTTTAAAATCGCCTGTTTGGTTTTTGGTCATTTTCTCCAAAACCACCGGCCCGATTTCAACCAAACCTTCTGCGTTGGACTCCCCTCGGACCCCCAGATGATATATCCGAGTTTGGAGAAATTTTAATTTTTGGTCAAAAAAAAAAAAAAAATTGGTCAAAAAAAGACGACAGGCGCGTACCTGTCGTCTTTTTAAAATCGCCTGTTTGGTTTTTGGTCATTTTCTCCAAAACCACCGGCCCGATTTCAACCAAACCTTCTGCGTTGGACTCCCCTCGGACCCCCAGATGATATATCCGATGTTTGGAGAAATTTTAATTTTTGGTCAAAAAAAAAAAAAAATTGGTCAAAAAAAACGACAGGCGCGTACCTGTCGTCTTTTTAAAATCGCCTGTTTGGTTTTTGGTCATTTTCTCCAAAACCACCGGCCCGATTCAACCAAACCTTCTGCGTTGGACTCCCCCTCGGACCCCCAGATGATATATCCGAGTTTGGAGAAATTTGGAGAAATTTTAAATTTTGGTCAAAAAAAAAAAAAAAATGGTCAAAAGAAAAACGACAGGCGCTACCTGTCGTCTTTTTAAAATCGCCTGTTTGGTTTTTGGTCATTTTCTCCAAAACCACCGGCCCGATTTCAACCAACCTTCTGCGTTTGGACTCCCCTCGACCCCCAGATGATATATCCGATTTGGAGAAATTTGGAGAAATTTTAATTTTTGGTCAAAAAAAAAAAAAAAAAATTGTCAAAAAAAAGACGACAGGCGCGTACCTGTCGTCTTTTTAAAATCGCCTGTTTGGTTTTTGGTCATTTTCTCCAAAACCACCGGCCCGATTTCAACCAAACCTTTTGCGTTGGACTCCCCTCGGACCCCCAGATGATATATCCGAGTTTGGAGAAATTTAATTTTGGTCAAAAAAAAAAAAAAAAATTGGTCAAAAAAAGACGACAGGCGCGTACCTGTCGTCTTTTTAAAATCGCCTGTTTGGTTTTTGGTCATTTTCTCCAAAACCACCGGCCCGATTTCAACCAAACCTTCTGCGTTGGACTCCCCTCGGACCCCCAGATGATATATCCGAGTTTGGAGAAATTTTAATTTTTGGTCAAAAAAAAAAAAAAAATTGGTCAAAAAAAGACGACAGGCGCGTACCTGTCGTCTTTTTAAAATCGCCTGTTTGGTTTTTGGTCATTTTCTCCAAAACCACCGGCCCGATTTCAACAAAACCTTCTGCGTTGGACTCCCCTCGGACCCCCAGATGATATATCCGAGTTTGGAGAAATTTGGAGAAATTTTAATTTTTGGTCAAAAAAAAAAAAAAATTGGTAAAAAAAAGACGACAGGCGCGTACCTGTCGTCTTTTTAAAATCGCCTGTTTGGTTTTTGGTCATTTTCTCCAAAACCACCGGCCCGATTTCAACCAAACCTTCTGCGTTGGACTCCCCTCGGACCCCCAGATGATATATCCGAGTTTGGAGAAATTTGGAGAAATTTTAATTTTTGGTCAAAAAAAAAAAAAAAATTTGTCAAAAAAAGACGACAGGCGCGTACCTGTCGTCTTTTTAAAATCGCCTGTTTGGTTTTTGGTCATTTTCTCCAAAACCACCGGCCCGATTTCTCACCAAACCTTTTGCGTTGGACTCCCCTCGGACCCCCAGATGATATATCCGAGTTTGGAGAAATTTGGAGAAATTTTAATTTTTGGTCAAAAAAAAAAAAAAAATTTGTCAAAAAAAGACGACAGGCGCGTACCTGTCGTCTTTTTAAAATCGCCTGTTTGGTTTTTGGTCATTTTCTCCAAAACCACCGGCCCGATTTCTCACCAAACCCTTTGCGTTGGACTCCCCTCGGACCCCCAGATGATATATCCGAGTTTGGAGAAATTTTAATTTTTGGTCAAAAAAAAAAAAAAAATTGGTCAAAAAAAGACGACAGGCGCGTACCTGTCGTCTTTTTAAAATCGCCTGTTTGGTTTTTGGTCATTTTCTCCAAAACCACCGGCCCGATTTCAACCATACCTTTTGCGTTGGACTCCCCTCGGACCCCCAGATGATATATCCGAGTTTGGAGAAATTTGGAGAAATTTTAATTTTTGGTCAAAAAAAAAAAAAAAAATGGTCAAAAAAAGACGACAGGCGCGTACCTGTCGTCTTTTTAAAATCGCCTGTTTGGTTTTTGGTCATTTTCTCCAAAACCACCGGCCCGATTTCAACCAAACCTTCTGCGTTGGACTCCCCTCGGACCCCCAGATGATATATCCGAGTTTGGAGAAATTTTAATTTTTGGTCAAAAAAAAAAAAAAAATTGGTCAAAAAAAGACGACAGGCGCGTACCTGTCGTCTTTTTAAAATCGCCTGTTTGGTTTTTGGTCATTTTCTCCAAAACCACCGGCCCGATTTCAACCAAACCTTTTGCGTTGGACTCCCCTCGGACCCCCAGATGATATATCCGAGTTTGGAGAAATTTTAATTTTTGGTCAAAAAAAAAAAAAAAATTGGTCAAAAAAAGACGACAGGCGCGTATCTGTCGTCTTTTTAAAATCGCCTGTTTGGTTTTTGGTCATTTTCTCCAAAACCACCGGCCCGATTTCAACCAAACCTTCTGCGTTGGACTCCCCTCGGACCCCCAGATGATATATCCGAGTTTGGAGAAATTTTAATTTTTGGTCAAAAGAAAAAAAAAAATTGGTCAAAAAAAGACGACAGGCGCGTACCTGTCGTCTTTTTAAAATCGCCTGTTTGGTTTTTGGTCATTTTCTCCAAAACCACCGGCCCGATTTCAACAAAACCTTCTGCGTTGGACTCCCCTCGGACCCCCAGATGATATATCCGAGTTTGGAGAAATTTGGAGAAATTTTAATTTTTGGTCAAAAAAAAAAAAAATTTGGTCAAAAAAAGACGACAGGCGCGTACCTGTCGTCTTTTTAAAATCGCCTGTTTGGTTTTTGGTCATTTTCTCCAAAACCACCGGCCCGATTTCAACCAAACCTTCTGCGTTGGACTCCCCTCGGACCCCCAGATGATATATCCGAGTTTGGAGAAATTTTAATTTTTGGTCAAAAAAAAAAAAAAAAAATTGTCAAAAAAAGACGACAGGCGCGTACCTGTCGTCTTTTTAAAATCGCCTGTTTGGTTTTTGGTCATTTTCTCCAAAACCACCGGCCCGATTTCAACCAAACCTTCTGCGTTGGACTCCCCTCGGACCCCCAGATGATATATCCGAGTTTGGAGAAATTTTAATTTTTGATAAAAAAAAAAAAAAAAATTGGTCAAAAAAAGACGACAGGCGCGTACCTGTCGTCTTTTTAAAATCGCCTGTTTGGTTTTTGGTCATTTTCTCCAAAACCACCGGCCCGATTTCAACCAAACCTTCTGCGTTGGACTCCCCTCGGACCCCCAGATGATATATCCGAGTTTGGAGAAATTTGGAGAAATTTTAATTTTTGGTCAAAAAAAAAAAAAAATTGGTCAAAAAAAGACGACAGGCGCGTACCTGTCGTCTTTTTAAAATCGCCTGTTTGGTTTTTGGTCATTTTCTCCAAAACCACCGGCCCGATTTCAACCAAACCTTCTGCGTTGGACTCCCCTCGGACCCCCAGATGATATATCCGAGTTTGGAGAAATTTTAATTTTTGATCAAAAAAAAAAAAAAAATTGGTCAAAAAAAGACGACAGGCGCGTACCTGTCGTCTTTTTAAAATCGCCTGTTTGGTTTTTGGTCATTTTCTCCAAAACCACCGGCCCGATTTCAACCAAACCTTCTGCGTTGGACTCCCCTCGGACCCCCAGATGATATATCCGAGTTTGGAGAAATTTTAATTTTTGGTAAAAAAAAAAAAAAAATTTGGTAAAAAAAAGACGACAGGCGCGTACCTGTCGTCTTTTTAAAATCGCCTGTTTGGTTTTTGGTCATTTTCTCCAAAACCACCGGCCCGATTTCAACCAAACCTTCTGCGTTGGACTCCCCTCGGACCCCCAGATGATATATCCGAGTTTGGAGAAATTTGGAGAAATTTTAATTTTTGGTCAAAAGAAAAAAAAAAATTGGTCAAAAAAAGACGACAGGCGCGTACCTGTCGTCTTTTTAAAATCGCCTGTTTGGTTTTTGGTCATTTTCTCCAAAACCACCGTCCCGATTTCAACAAAACCTTCTGCGTTGGACTCCCCCCGAACCCCCAGATGATATATCCGAGTTTGGAGAAATTTGGAGAAATTTTAATTTTTGGTCAAAAAAAAAAAAAATTTGGTCAAAAAAAGACGACAGGCGCGTACCTGTCGTCTTTTTAAAATCGCCTGTTTGGTTTTTGGTCATTTTCTCCAAAACCACCGGCCCGATTTCAACCAAACCTTCTGCGTTGGACTCCCCTCGGACCCCCAGATGATATATCCGAGTTTGGAGAAATTTTAATTTTTGGTAAAAAAAAAAAAAAAATTTGGTAAAAAAAAGACGACAGGCGCGTACCTGTCGTCTTTTTAAAATCGCCTGTTTGGTTTTTGGTCATTTTCTCCAAAACCACCGGCCCGATTTCAACCAAACCTTCTGCGTTGGACTCCCCTCGGACCCCCAGATGATATATCCGAGTTTGGAGAAATTTGGAGAAATTTTAATTTTTGGTCAAAAAAAAAAAAAAAACTTGGTCAAAAAAAAAACCACAGGCGCGTACCTGTCGTCTTTTTAAAATCGCCTGTTTGGTTTTTGGTCATTTTCTCCAAAACCACCGGCCCGATTTCAACCAAACCTTCTGCGTTGGACTCCCCTCGGACCCCCAGATGATATATCCGAGTTTGGAGAAATTTGGAGAAATTTTAATTTTTGGTCAAAAAAAAAAAAAAAAATTGTCAAAAAAAGACGACAGGCGCGTACCTGTCGTCTTTTTAAAATCGCCTGTTTGGTTTTTGGTCATTTTCTCCAAAACCACCGGCCCGATTTCAACCAAACCTTCTGCGTTGGACTCCCCTCGGACCCCCAGATGATATATCCGAGTTTGGAGAAATTTGGAGAAATTTTAATTTTTGGTCAAAAAAAAAAAAAAAAATTGGTCAAAAAAAAAACGACAGGCGCGTACCTGTCGTCTTTTTAAAATCGCCTGTTTGGTTTTTGGTCATTTTCTCCAAAACCACCGGCCCGATTTCAACCAAACCTTCTGCGTTGGACTCCCCTCGGACCCCCAGATGATATATCCGAGTTTGGAGAAATTTGGAGAAATTTTAATTTTTGGTCAAAAAAAAAAAAAAAAATTGTTAAAAAAAGACGACAGGCGCGTACCTGTCGTCTTTTTAAAATCGCCTGTTTGGTTTTTGGTCATTTTCTCCAAAACCACCGGCCCGATTTCAACCAAACCTTCTGCGTTGGACTCCCCTCGGACCCCAAGATGATATATCCGAGTTTGGAGAAATTTTAATTTTTGGTCAAAAAAAAAAAAAAATTTGGTCAAAAAAAGACGACTGGCGCGTACCTGTCGTCTTTTTAAAATCGCCTGTTTGGTTTTTGGTCATTTTCTCCAAAACCACCGGCCCGATTTCAACCAAACCTTCTGCGTTGGACTCCCCTCGGACCCCCAGATGATATATCCGAGTTTGGAGAAATTTGGAGAAATTTTAATTTTTGGTCAAAAAAAAAAAAAAAAATGGTCAAAAAAAGACGACAGGCGCGTACCTGTCGTCTTTTTAAAATCGCCTGTTTGGTTTTTGGTCATTTTCTCCAAAACCACCGGCCCGATTTCAACCAAACCTTCTGCGTTGGACTCCCCTCGGACCCCCAGATGATATATCCGAGTTTGGAGAAATTTTAATTTTTGGTCAAAAAAAAAAAAAAATTTGGTCAAAAAAAGACGACAGGCGCGTACCTGTCGTCTTTTTAAAATCGCCTGTTTGGTTTTTGGTCATTTTCTCCAAAACCACCGGCCCGATTTCAACCAAACCTTTTGCGTTGGACTCCCCTCGGACCCCCAGATGATATATCCGAGTTTGGAGAAATTTTAATTTTTGGTCAAAAAAAAAAAAAAAATTGGTCAAAAAAAGACGACAGGCGCGTATCTGTCGTCTTTTTAAAATCGCCTGTTTGGTTTTTGGTCATTTTCTCCAAAACCACCGGCCCGATTTCAACCAAACCTTCTGCGTTGGACTCCCCTCGGACCCCCAGATGATATATCCGAGTTTGGAGAAATTTTAATTTTTGGTCAAAAGAAAAAAAAAATTTGGTCAAAAAAAGACGACAGGCGCGTACCTGTCGTCTTTTTAAAATCGCCTGTTTGGTTTTTGGTCATTTTCTCCAAAACCACCGGCCCGATTTCAACAAAACCTTCTGCGTTGGACTCCCCTCGGACCCCCAGATGATATATCCGAGTTTGGAGAAATTTGGAGAAATTTTAATTTTTGGTCAAAAAAAAAAAAAATTTGGTAAAAAAAAGACGACAGGCGCGTACCTGTCGTCTTTTTAAAATCGCCTGTTTGGTTTTTGGTCATTTTCTCCAAAACCACCGGCCCGATTTCAACCAAACCTTCTGCGTTGGACTCCCCTCGGACCCCCAGATGATATATCCGAGTTTGGAGAAATTTGGAGAAATTTTAATTTTTGGTCAAAAAAAAAAAAAAAATTGGTCAAAAAAAAAACGACAGGCGCGTACCTGTCGTCTTTTTAAAATCGCCTGTTTGGTTTTTGGTCATTTTCTCCAAAACCACCGGCCCGATTTCAACCAAACCTTCTGCGTTGGACTCCCCTCGGACCCCCAGATGATATATCCGAGTTTGGAGAAATTTGGAGAAATTTTAATTTTTGGTCAAAAAAAAAAAAAAAAATTGTCAAAAAAAGACGACAGGCGCGTACCTGTCGTCTTTTTAAAATCGCCTGTTTGGTTTTTGGTCATTTTCTCCAAAACCACCGGCCCGATTTCAACCAAACCTTTTGCGTTGGACTCCCCTCGGACCCCCAGATGATATATCCGAGTTTGGAGAAATTTTAATTTTTGGTCAAAAAAAAAAAAAAAATTGGTCAAAAAAAGACGACAGGCGCGTACCTGTCGTCTTTTTAAAATCGCCTGTTTGGTTTTTGGTCATTTTCTCCAAAACCACCGGCCCGATTTCAACCAAACCTTTTGCGTTGGACTCCCCTCGGACCCCCAGATGATATATCCGAGTTTGGAGAAATTTTAATTTTTGGTCAAAAAAAAAAAAAAAATTGGTCAAAAAAAGACGACAGGCGCGTACCTGTCGTCTTTTTAAAATCGCCTGTTTGGTTTTTGGTCATTTTCTCCAAAACCACCGGCCCGATTTCAACCAAACCTTCTGCGTTGGACTCCCCTCGGACCCCCAGATGATATATCCGAGTTTGGAGAAATTTTAATTTTTGGTCAAAAAAAAAAAAAAAAATTGGTCAAAAAAAGACGACAGGCGCGTACCTGTCGTCTTTTTAAAATCGCCTGTTTGGTTTTTGGTCATTTTCTCCAAAACCACCGGCCCGATTTCAACAAAACCTTCTGCGTTGGACTCCCCTCGGACCCCCAGATGATATATCCGAGTTTGGAGAAATTTGGAGAAATTTTAATTTTTGGTCAAAAAAAAAAAAAAAAATGGTCAAAAAAAACCGACAGGCGCGTACCTGTCGTCTTTTTAAAATCGCCTGTTTGGTTTTTGGTCATTTTCTCCAAAACCACCGGCCCGATTTCAACCAAACCTTCTGCGTTGGACTCCCCTCGGACCCCCAGATGATATATCCGAGTTTGGAGAAATTTTAATTTTTAATCAAAAAAAAAAAAAAATTGGTCAAAAAAAAAACGACAGGCGCGTACCTGTCGTCTTTTTAAAATCGCCTGTTTGGTTTTTGGTCATTTTCTCCAAAACCACCGGCCCGATTTCAACAAAACCTTCTGCGTTGGACTCCCCTCGGACCCCCAGATGATATATCCGAGTTTGGAGAAATTTGGAGAAATTTTAATTTTTGGTCAAAAAAAAAAAAAAAAATGGTCAAAAAAAGACGACAGGCGCGTACCTGTCGTCTTTTTAAAATCGCCTGTTTGGTTTTTGGTCATTTTCTCCAAAACCACCGGCCCGATTTCAACCAAACCTTCTGCGTTGGACTCCCCTCGGACCCCCAGATGATATATCCGAGTTTGGAGAAATTTGGAGAAATTTTAATTTTTGGTCAAAAAAAAAAAAAAAATTGGTCAAAAAAAGACGACAGGCGCGTACCTGTCGTCTTTTTAAAATCGCCTGTTTGGTTTTTGGTCATTTTCTCCAAAACCACCGGCCCGATTTCAACCAAACCTTTTGCGTTGGACTCCCCTCGGACCCCCAGATGATATATCCGAGTTTGGAGAAATTTTAATTTTTGGTCAAAAAAAAAAAAAATTTGGTCAAAAAAAGACGACAGGCGCGTACCTGTCGTCTTTTTAAAATCGCCTGTTTGGTTTTTGGTCATTTTCTCCAAAACCACCGGCCCGATTTCAACCAAACCTTTTGCGTTGGACTCCCCTCGGACCCCCAGATGATATATCCGAGTTTGGAGAAATTTTAATTTTTGGTCAAAAAAAAAAAAAAAATTGGTCAAAAAAAGACGACAGGCGCGTATCTGTCGTCTTTTTAAAATCGCCTGTTTGGTTTTTGGTCATTTTCTCCAAAACCACCGGCCCGATTTCAACCAAACCTTCTGCGTTGGACTCCCCTCGGACCCCCAGATGATATATCCGAGTTTGGAGAAATTTTAATTTTTGGTCAAAAGAAAAAAAAAAATTGGTCAAAAAAAGACGACAGGCGCGTACCTGTCGTCTTTTTAAAATCGCCTGTTTGGTTTTTGGTCATTTTCTCCAAAACCACCGGCCCGATTTCAACAAAACCTTCTGCGTTGGACTCCCCTCGGACCCCCAGATGATATATCCGAGTTTGGAGAAATTTGGAGAAATTTTAATTTTTGGTCAAAAAAAAAAAAAATTTGGTCAAAAAAAGACGACAGGCGCGTACCTGTCGTCTTTTTAAAATCGCCTGTTTGGTTTTTGGTCATTTTCTCCAAAACCACCGGCCCGATTTCAACCAAACCTTCTGCGTTGGACTCCCCTCGGACCCCCAGATGATATATCCGAGTTTGGAGAAATTTTCATTTTTGGTCAAAAAAAAAAAAAAAAAATTGTCAAAAAAAGACGACAGGCGCGTACCTGTCGTCTTTTTAAAATCGCCTGTTTGGTTTTTGGTCATTTTCTCCAAAACCACCGGCCCGATTTCAACCAAACCTTCTGCGTTGGACTCCCCTCGGACCCCCAGATGATATATCCGAGTTTGGAGAAATTTGGAGAAATTTTAATTTTTGGTCAAAAAAAAAAAAAAAATTGGTCAAAAAAAACCGACAGGCGCGTACCTGTCGTCTTTTTAAAATCGCCTGTTTGGTTTTTGGTAATTTTCTCCAAAACCACCGGCCCGATTTCAACCAAACCTTCTGCGTTGGACTCCCCTCGGACCCCCAGATGATATATCCGAGTTTGGAGAAATTTTAATTTTTGATCAAAAAAAAAAAAAAAATTGGTCAAAAAAAGACGACAGGCGCGTACCTGTCGTCTTTTTAAAATCGCCTGTTTGGTTTTTGGTCATTTTCTCCAAAACCACCGGCCCGATTTCAACAAAACCTTCTGCGTTGGACTCCCCTCGGACCCCCAGATGATATATCCGAGTTTGGAG
This sequence comes from Trachurus trachurus, assembly GCF_905171665.1. NCBI lineage: Eukaryota > Metazoa > Chordata > Actinopteri > Carangiformes > Carangidae > Trachurus > Trachurus trachurus. The sequence goes on along the minus strand of NW_028155195.1, from coordinate 36,314 downwards.
AAATTTGGAGAAATTTTAATTTTTGGTCAAAAAAAAAAAGAAATTTGGTCAAAAAAAGACGACAGGCGCGTACCTGTCGTCTTTTTAAAATCGCCTGTTTGGTTTTTGGTCATTTTCTCCAAAACCACCGGCCCGATTTCAACCAAACCTTCTGCGTTGGACTCCCCTCGGACCCCCAGATGATATATCCGAGTTTGGAGAAATTTTCATTTTTGGTCAAAAAAAAAAAAAAAAATTGTCAAAAAAAGACGACAGGCGCGTACCTGTCGTCTTTTTAAAATCGCCTGTTTGGTTTTTGGTCATTTTCTCCAAAACCACCGGCCCGATTTCAACCAAACCTTCTGCGTTGGACTCCCCTCGGACCCCCAGATGATATATCCGAGTTTGGAGAAATTTGGAGAAATTTTAATTTTTGGTCAAAAAAAAAAAAAAAATTGGTCAAAAAAAACCGACAGGCGCGTACCTGTCGTCTTTTTAAAATCGCCTGTTTGGTTTTTGGTCATTTTCTCCAAAACCACCGGCCCGATTTCAACCAAACCTTCTGCGTTGGACTCCCCTCGGACCCCCAGATGATATATCCGAGTTTGGAGAAATTTTAATTTTTGATCAAAAAAAAAAAAAAAATTGGTCAAAAAAAGACGACAGGCGCGTACCTGTCGTCTTTTTAAAATCGCCTGTTTGGTTTTTGGTCATTTTCTCCAAAACCACCGGCCCGATTTCAACCAAACCTTCTGCGTTGGACTCCCCTCGGACCCCCAGATGATATATCCGAGTTTGGAGAAATTTTAATTTTTGGTAAAAAAAAAAAAAAAATTTGGTAAAAAAAAGACGACAGGGGCGTACCTGTCGTCTTTTTAAAATCGCCTGTTTGGTTTTTGGTCATTTTCTCCAAAACCACCGGCCCGATTTCAACCAAACCTTCTGCGTTGGACTCCCCTCGGACCCCCAGATGATATATCCGAGTTTGGAGAAATTTGGAGAAATTTTAATTTTTGGTCAAAAAAAAAAAAAAAAATTGTCAAAAAAAGACGACAGGCGCGTACCTGTCGTCTTTTTAAAATCGCCTGTTTGGTTTTTGGTCATTTTCTCCAAAACCACCGGCCCGATTTCAACCAAACCTTCTGCGTTGGACTCCCCTCGGACCCCAAGATGATATATCCGAGTTTGGAGAAATTTTAATTTTTGGTCAAAAAAAAAAAAAAATTTGGTCAAAAAAAGACGACAGGCGCGTACCTGTCGTCTTTTTAAAATCGCCTGTTTGGTTTTTGGTCATTTTCTCCAAAACCACCGGCCCGATTTCAACCAAACCTTCTGCGTTGGACTCCCCTCGGACCCCCAGATGATATATCCGAGTTTGGAGAAATTTGGAGAAATTTTAATTTTTGGTCAAAAAAAAAAAAAAAATTGGTCAAAAAAAAAAACGACAGGCGCGTACCTGTCGTCTTTTTAAAATCGCCTGTTTGGTTTTTGGTCATTTTCTCCAAAACCACCGGCCCGATTTCAACCAAACCTTCTGCGTTGGACTCCCCTCGGACCCCCAGATGATATATCCGAGTTTGGAGAAATTTGGAGAAATTTTAATTTTTGGTCAAAAAAAAAAAAAAAATTGTCAAAAAAAGACGACAGGCGCGTACCTGTCGTCTTTTTAAAATCGCCTGTTTGGTTTTTGGTCATTTTCTCCAAAACCACCGGCCCGATTTCAACCAAACCTTCTGCGTTGGACTCCCCTCGGACCCCCAGATGATATATCCGAGTTTGGAGAAATTTTAATTTTTGGTCAAAAAAAAAAAAAAATTTGGTCAAAAAAAGACGACAGGCGCGTACCTGTCGTCTTTTTAAAATCGCCTGTTTGGTTTTTGGTCATTTTCTCCAAAACCACCGGCCCGATTTCAACCAAACCTTTTGCGTTGGACTCCCCTCGGACCCCCAGATGATATATCCGAGTTTGGAGAAATTTTAATTTTTGGTCAAAAAAAAAAAAAAAATTGGTCAAAAAAAGACGACAGGCGCGTACCTGTCGTCTTTTTAAAATCGCCTGTTTGGTTTTTGGTCATTTTCTCCAAAACCACCGGCCCGATTTCAACCAAACCTTCTGCGTTGGACTCCCCTCGGACCCCCAGATGATATATCCGAGTTTGGAGAAATTTTAATTTTTGGTCAAAAAAAAAAAAAAATTTGGTCAAAAAAAGACGACAGGCGCGTACCTGTCGTCTTTTTAAAATCGCCTGTTTGGTTTTTGGTCATTTTCTCCAAAACCACCGGCCCGATTTCAACCAAACCTTTTGCGTTGGACTCCCCTCGGACCCCCAGATGATATATCCGAGTTTGGAGAAATTTTAATTTTTGGTCAAAAAAAAAAAAAAAATTGGTCAAAAAAAGACGACAGGCGCGTATCTGTCGTCTTTTTAAAATCGCCTGTTTGGTTTTTGGTCATTTTCTCCAAAACCACCGGCCCGATTTCAACCAAACCTTCTGCGTTGGACTCCCCTCGGACCCCCAGATGATATATCCGAGTTTGGAGAAATTTTAATTTTTGGTCAAAAAAAAAAAAAAAATTGGTCAAAAAAAGACGACAGGCGCGTACCTGTCGTCTTTTTAAAATCGCCTGTTTGGTTTTTGGTCATTTTCTCCAAAACCACCGGCCCGATTTCAACAAAACCTTCTGCGTTGGACTCCCCTCGGACCCCCAGATGATATATCCGAGTTTGGAGAAATTTGGAGAAATTTTAATTTTTGGTAAAAAAAAAAAAAAATTTGGTCAAAAAAAGACGACAGGCGCGTACCTGTCGTCTTTTTAAAATCGCCTGTTTGGTTTTTGGTCATTTTCTCCAAAACCACCGGCCCGATTTCAACCAAACCTTCTGCGTTGGACTCCCCTCGGACCCCCAGATGATATATCCGAGTTTGGAGAAATTTTAATTTTTGGTCAAAAAAAAAAAAAAAAAATTGTCAAAAAAAGACGACAGGCGCGTACCTGTCGTCTTTTTAAAATCGCCTGTTTGGTTTTTGGTCATTTTCTCCAAAACCACCGGCCCGATTTCAACCAAACCTTCTGCGTTGGACTCCCCTCGGACCCCCAGATGATATATCCGAGTTTGGAGAAATTTGGAGAAATTTTAATTTTTGGTCAAAAAAAAAAAAAAAATTGGTCAAAAAAAACCGACAGGCGCGTACCTGTCGTCTTTTTAAAATCGCCTGTTTGGTTTTTGGTCATTTTCTCCAAAACCACCGGCCCGATTTCAACCAAACCTTCTGCGTTGGACTCCCCTCGGACCCCCAGATGATATATCCGAGTTTGGAGAAATTTTAATTTTTGATCAAAAAAAAAAAAAAAATTGGTCAAAAAAAGACGACAGGCGCGTACCTGTCGTCTTTTTAAAATCGCCTGTTTGGTTTTTGGTCATTTTCTCCAAAACCACCGGCCCGATTTCAACAAAACCTTCTGCGTTGGACTCCCCTCGGACCCCCAGATGATATATCCGAGTTTGGAGAAATTTGGAGAAATTTTAATTTTTGGTCAAAAAAAAAAAAAATTTGGTCAAAAAAAGACGACAGGCGCGTACCTGTCGTCTTTTTAAAATCGCCTGTTTGGTTTTTGGTCATTTTCTCCAAAACCACCGGCCCGATTTCAACCAAACCTTCTGCGTTGGACTCCCCTCGGACCCCCAGATGATATATCCGAGTTTGGAGAAATTTTCATTTTTGGTCAAAAAAAAAAAAAAAATTGTCAAAAAAAGACGACAGGCGCGTACCTGTCGTCTTTTTAAAATCGCCTGTTTGGTTTTTGGTCATTTTCTCCAAAACCACCGGCCCGATTTCAACCAAACCTTCGGCGTTGGACTCCCCTCGGACCCCCAGATGATATATCCGAGTTTGGAGAAATTTGGAGAAATTTTAATTTTTGGTCAAAAAAAAAAAAAAAATTGGTCAAAAAAAACCGACAGGCGCGTACCTGTCGTCTTTTTAAAATCGCCTGTTTGGTTTTTGGTCATTTTCTCCAAAACCACCGGCCCGATTTCAACCAAACCTTCTGCGTTGGACTCCCCTCGGACCCCCAGATGATATATCCGAGTTTGGAGAAATTTTAATTTTTGATCAAAAAAAAAAAAAAAATTGGTCAAAAAAAGACGACAGGCGCGTACCTGTCGTCTTTTTAAAATCGCCTGTTTGGTTTTTGGTCATTTTCTCCAAAACCACCGGCCCGATTTCAACCAAACCTTCTGCGTTGGACTCCCCTCGGACCCCCAGATGATATATCCGAGTTTGGAGAAATTTTAATTTTTGGTAAAAAAAAAAAAAAAAATTGGTAAAAAAAAGACGACAGGCGCGTACCTGTCGTCTTTTTAAAATCGCCTGTTTGGTTTTTGGTCATTTTCTCCAAAACCACCGGCCCGATTTCAACCAAACCTTCTGCGTTGGACTCCCCTCGGACCCCCAGATAATATATCCGAGTTTGGAGAAATTTGGAGAAATTTTAATTTTTGGTCAAAAAAAAAAAAAAAAATTGTCAAAAAAAGACGACAGGCGCGTACCTGTCGTCTTTTTAAAATCGCCTGTTTGGTTTTTGGTCATTTTCTCCAAAACCACCGGCCCGATTTCAACCAAACCTTCTGCGTTGGACTCCCCTCGGACCCCAAGATGATATATCCGAGTTTGGAGAAATTTTAATTTTTGGTCAAAAAAAAAAAAAAATTTGGTCAAAAAAAGACGACAGGCGCGTACCTGTCGTCTTTTTAAAATCGCCTGTTTGGTTTTTGGTCATTTTCTCCAAAACCACCGGCCCGATTTCAACCAAACCTTTTGCGTTGGACTCCCCTCGGACCCCCAGATGATATATCCGAGTTTGGAGAAATTTTAATTTTTGGTCAAAAAAAAAAAAAAAATTGGTCAAAAAAAGACGACAGGCGCGTACCTGTCGTCTTTTTAAAATCGCCTGTTTGGTTTTTGGTCATTTTCTCCAAAACCACCGGCCCGATTTCAACCAAACCTTCTGCGTTGGACTCCCCTCGGACCCCCAGATGATATATCCGAGTTTGGAGAAATTTTAATTTTTGGTCAAAAAAAAAAAAAAAAATTGGTCAAAAAAAGACGACAGGCGCGTACCTGTCGTCTTTTTAAAATCGCCTGTTTGGTTTTTGGTCATTTTCTCCAAAACCACCGGCCCGATTTCAACAAAACCTTCTGCGTTGGACTCCCCTCGGACCCCCAGATGATATATCCGAGTTTGGAGAAATTTGGAGAAATTTTAATTTTTGGTCAAAAAAAAAAAAAATTTGGTAAAAAAAAGACGACAGGCGCGTACCTGTCGTCTTTTTAAAATCGCCTGTTTGGTTTTTGGTCATTTTCTCCAAAACCACCGGCCCGATTTCAACCAAACCTTCTGCGTTGGACTCCCCTCGGACCCCCAGATGATATATCCGAGTTTGGAGAAATTTTAATTTTTGATAAAAAAAAAAAAAAAAATTGGTCAAAAGAAGACGACAGGCGCGTACCTGTCGTCTTTTTAAAATCGCCTGTTTGGTTTTTGGTCATTTTCTCCAAAACCACCGGCCCGATTTCAACCAAACCTTCTGCGTTGGACTCCCCTCGGACCCCCAGATGATATATCCGAGTTTGGAGAAATTTTAATTTTTGGTAAAAAAAAAAAAAAAATTTGGTAAAAAAAAGACGACAGGCGCGTACCTGTCGTCTTTTTAAAATCGCCTGTTTGGTTTTTGGTCATTTTCTCCAAAACCACCGGCCCGATTTCAACCAAACCTTCTGCGTTGGACTCCCCTCGGACCCCCAGATGATATATCCGAGTTTGGAGAAATTTGGAGAAATTTTAATTTTTGGTCAAAAAAAAAAAAAAAAATTGTCAAAAAAAGACGACAGGCGCGTACCTGTCGTCTTTTTAAAATCGCCTGTTTGGTTTTTGGTCATTTTCTCCAAAACCACCGGCCCGATTTCAACCAAACCTTTTGCGTTGGACTCCCCTCGGACCCCAAGATGATATATCCGAGTTTGGAGAAATTTTAATTTTTGGTCAAAAAAAAAAAAAAATTTGGTCAAAAAAAGACGACAGGCGCGTACCTGTCGTCTTTTTAAAATCGCCTGTTTGGTTTTTGGTCATTTTCTCCAAAACCACCGGCCCGATTTCAACCAAACCTTTTGCGTTGGACTCCCCTCGGACCCCCAGATGATATATCCGAGTTTGGAGAAATTTTAATTTTTGGTCAAAAAAAAAAAAAAAATTGGTCAAAAAAAGACGACAGGCGCGTACCTGTCGTCTTTTTAAAATCGCCTGTTTGGTTTTTGGTCATTTTCTCCAAAACCACCGGCCCGATTTCAACCAAACCTTCTGCGTTGGACTCCCCTCGGACCCCCAGATGATATATCCGAGTTTGGAGAAATTTTAATTTTTGGTCAAAAAAAAAAAAAAAAATTGGTCAAAAAAAGACGACAGGCGCGTACCTGTCGTCTTTTTAAAATCGCCTGTTTGGTTTTTGGTCATTTTCTCCAAAACCACCGGCCCGATTTCAACAAAACCTTCTGCGTTGGACTCCCCTCGGACCCCCAGATGATATATCCGAGTTTGGAGAAATTTGGAGAAATTTTAATTTTTGGTCAAAAAAAAAAAAAATTTGTTAAAAAAAAGACGACAGGCGCGTACCTGTCGTCTTTTTAAAATCGCCTGTTTGGTTTTTGGTCATTTTCTCCAAAACCACCGGCCCGATTTCAACCAAACCTTCTGCGTTGGACTCCCCTCGGACCCCCAGATGATATATCCGAGTTTGGAGAAATTTTAATTTTTGATAAAAAAAAAAAAAAAAATTGGTCAAAAGAAGACGACAGGCGCGTACCTGTCGTCTTTTTAAAATCGCCTGTTTGGTTTTTGGTCATTTTCTCCAAAACCACCGGCCCGATTTCAACCAAACCTTCTGCGTTGGACTCCCCTCGGACCCCCAGATGATATATCCGAGTTTGGAGAAATTTGGAGAAATTTAAATTTTTGGTCAAAAAAAAAAAAAAAATTGGTCAAAAAAAGACGACAGGCGCGTACCTGTCGTCTTTTTTAAATCGCCTGTTTGGTTTTTGGTCATTTTCTCCAAAACCACCGGCCCGATTTCAACCAAACCTTCTGCGTTGGACTCCCCTCGGACCCCCAGATGATATATCCGAGTTTGGAGAAATTTGGAGAAATTTTAATTTTTGGTCAAAAAAAAAAAAAAAAATGGTCAAAAAAAAACGACAGGCGCGTACCTGTCGTCTTTTTAAAATCGCCTGTTTGGTTTTTGGTCATTTTCTCCAAAACCACCGGCCCGATTTCAACCAAACCTTCTGCGTTGGACTCCCCTCGGACCCCCAGATGATATATCCGAGTTTGGAGAAATTTTAATTTTTGGTCAAAAAAAAAAAAAAAAATTGGTCAAAAGAAGACGACAGGCGCGTACCTGTCGTCTTTTTAAAATCGCCTGTTTGGTTTTTGGTCATTTTCTCCAAAACCACCGGCCCGATTTCAACAAAACCTTCTGCGTTGGACTCCCCTCGGACCCCCAGATGATATATCCGAGTTTGGAGAAATTTGGAGAAATTTTAATTTTTGGTCAAAAAAAAAAAAAATTTGGTCAAAAAAAGACGACAGGCGCGTACCTGTCGTCTTTTTAAAATCGCCTGTTTGGTTTTTGGTCATTTTCTCCAAAACCACCGGCCCGATTTCAACCAAACCTTCTGCGTTGGACTCCCCTCGGACCCCCAGATGACATATCCGAGTTTGGAGAAATTTAAATTTTTGGTCAAAAAAAAAAAAAAAATTGGTCAAAAAAAGACGACAGGCGCGTACCTGTCGTCTTTTTTAAATCGCCTGTTTGGTTTTTGGTCATTTTCTCCAAAACCACCGGCCCGATTTCAACCAAACCTTCTGCGTTGGACTCCCCTCGGACCCCCAGATGATATATCCGAGTTTGGAGAAATTTGGAGAAATTTTAATTTTTGGTCAAAAAAAAAAAAAAAAATGGTCAAAAAAAAACGACAGGCGCGTACCTGTCGTCTTTTTAAAATCGCCTGTTTGGTTTTTGGTCATTTTCTCCAAAACCACCGGCCCGATTTCAACCAAACCTTCTGCGTTGGACTCCCCTCGGACCCCCAGATGATATATCCGAGTTTGGAGAAATTTTAATTTTTGATAAAAAAAAAAAAAAAAATTGGTCAAAAGAAGACGACAGGCGCGTACCTGTCGTCTTTTTAAAATCGCCTGTTTGGTTTTTGGTCATTTTCTCCAAAACCACCGGCCCGATTTCAACCAAACCTTCTGCGTTGGACTCCCCTCGGACCCCCAGATGATATATCCGAGTTTGGAGAAATTTGGAGAAATTTAAATTTTTGGTCAAAAAAAAAAAAAAAATTGGTCAAAAAAAGACGACAGGCGCGTACCTGTCGTCTTTTTTAAATCGCCTGTTTGGTTTTTGGTCATTTTCTCCAAAACCACCGGCCCGATTTCAACCAAACCTTCTGCGTTGGACTCCCCTCGGACCCCCAGATGATATATCCGAGTTTGGAGAAATTTGGAGAAATTTTAATTTTTGGTCAAAAAAAAAAAAAAAAATGGTCAAAAAAAAACGACAGGCGCGTACCTGTCGTCTTTTTAAAATCGCCTGTTTGGTTTTTGGTCATTTTCTCCAAAACCACCGGCCCGATTTCAACCAAACCTTCTGCGTTGGACTCCCCTCGGACCCCCAGATGATATATCCGAGTTTGGAGAAATTTTAATTTTTGGTCAAAAAAAAAAAAAAAAATTGGTCAAAAAAAGACGACAGGCGCGTACCTGTCGTCTTTTTAAAATCGCCTGTTTGGTTTTTGGTCATTTTCTCCAAAACCACCGGCCCGATTTCAACAAAACCTTCTGCGTTGGACTCCCCTCGGACCCCCAGATGATATATCCGAGTTTGGAGAAATTTGGAGAAATTTTAATTTTTGGTCAAAAAAAAAAAAAATTTGGTCAAAAAAAGACGACAGGCGCGTACCTGTCGTCTTTTTAAAATCGCCTGTTTGGTTTTTGGTCATTTTCTCCAAAACCACCGGCCCGATTTCAACCAAACCTTCTGCGTTGGACTCCCCTCGGACCCCCAGATGACATATCCGAGTTTGGAGAAATTTTAATTTTTGGTCAAAAAAAAAAAAAAAAATTGTCAAAAAAAGACGACAGGCGCGTACCTGTCGTCTTTTTAAAATCGCCTGTTTGGTTTTTGGTCATTTTCTCCAAAACCACCGGCCCGATTTCAACCAAACCTTCTGCGTTGGACTCCCCTCGGACCCCCAGATGATATATCCGAGTTTGGAGAAATTTGGAGAAATTTTAATTTTTGGTCAAAAAAAAAAAAAAAAATTGTCAAAAAAAGACGACAGGCGCGTACCTGTCGTCTTTTTAAAATCGCCTGTTTGGTTTTTGGTCATTTTCTCCAAAACCACCGGCCCGATTTCAACCAAATCTTTTGCGTTGGACTCCCCTCGGACCCCCAGATGATATATCCGAGTTTGGAGAAATTTTAATTTTTGGTCAAAAAAAAAAAAAAAATTGGTCAAAAAAAGACGACAGGCGCATACCTGTCGTCTTTTTAAAATCGCCTGTTTGGTTTTTGGTCATTTTCTCCAAAACCACCGGCCCGATTTCAACCAAACCTTCTGCGTTGGACTCCCCTCGGACCCCCAGATGATATATCCGAGTTTGGAGAAATTTTAATTTTTGGTCAAAAAAAAAAAAAAATTTGGTCAAAAAAAGACGTCAGGCGCGTACCTGTCGTCTTTTTAAAATCGCCTGTTTGGTTTTTGGTCATTTTCTCCAAAACCACCGGCCCGATTTCAACAAAACCTTCTGCGTTGGACTCCCCTCGGACCCCCAGATGATATATCCGAGTTTGGAGAAATTTGGAGAAATTTTAATTTTTGGTCAAAAAAAAAAAAAATTTGGTCAAAAAAAGACGACAGGCGCGTACCTGTCGTCTTTTTAAAATCGCCTGTTTGGTTTTTGGTCATTTTCTCCAAAACCACCGGCCCGATTTCAACCAAACCTTCTGCGTTGGACTCCCCTCGGACCCCCAGATGATATATCCGAGTTTGGAGAAATTTGGAGAAATTTTAATTTTTGGTCAAAAAAAAAAAAAAGAAATGGTCAAAAAAAACCGACAGGCGCGTACCTGTCGTCTTTTTAAAATCGCCTGTTTGGTTTTTGGTCATTTTCTCCAAAACCACCGGCCCGATTTCAACCAAACCTTCTGCGTTGGACTCCCCTCGGACCCCCAGATGATATATCCGAGTTTGGAGAAATTTTAATTTTTGATCAAAAAAAAAAAAAAATTGGTCAAAAAAAAAACGACAGGCGCGTACCTGTCGTCTTTTTAAAATCGCCTGTTTGGTTTTTGGTCATTTTCTCCAAAACCACCGGCCCGATTTCAACCAAACCTTCTGCGTTGGACTCCCCTCGGACCCCCAGATGATATATCCGAGTTTGGAGAAATTTGGAGAAATTTTAATTTTTGGTCAAAAAAAAAAAAAAAAAATTGTCAAAAAAAGACGACAGGCGCGTACCTGTCGTCTTTCTAAAATCGCCTGTTTGGTTTTTGGTCATTTTCTCCAAAACCACCGGCCCGATTTCAACCAAACCTTTTGCGTTGGACTCCCCTCGGACCCCCAGATGATATATCCGAGTTTGGAGAAATTTTAATTTTTGGTCAAAAAAAAAAAAAAAATTGGTCAAAAAAAGACGACAGGCGCGTACCTGTCGTCTTTTTAAAATCGCCTGTTTGGTTTTTGGTCATTTTCTCCAAAACCACCGGCCCGATTTCAACCAAACCTTCTGCGTTGGACTCCCCTCGGACCCCCAGATGATATATCCGAGTTTGGAGAAATTTTAATTTTTGGTCAAAAAAAAAAAAAAAAATTGGTCAAAAAAAGACGACAGGCGCGTACCTGTCGTCTTTTTAAAATCGCCTGTTTGGTTTTTGGTCATTTTCTCCAAAACCACCGGCCCGATTTCAACAAAACCTTCTGCGTTGGACTCCCCTCGGACCCCCAGATGATATATCCGAGTTTGGAGAAATTTGGAGAAATTTTAATTTTTGGTCAAAAAAAAAAAAAATTTGGTCAAAAAAAGACGACAGGCGCGTACCTGTCGTCTTTTTAAAATCGCCTGTTTGGTTTTTGGTCATTTTCTCCAAAACCACCGGCCCGATTTCAACCAAACCTTCTGCGTTGGACTCCCCTCGGACCCCCAGATGATATATCCGAGTTTGGAGAAATTTGGAGAAATTTTAATTTTTGGTCAAAAAAAAAAAAAAAATTGGTCAAAAAAAACCGACAGGCGCGTACCTGTCGTCTTTTTAAAATCGCCTGTTTGGTTTTTGGTCATTTTCTCCAAAACCACCGGCCCGATTTCAACCAAACCTTCTGCGTTGGACTCCCCTCGGACCCCCAGATGATATATCCGAGTTTGGAGAAATTTTAATTTTTGATCAAAAAAAAAAAAAAAATTGGTCAAAAAAAGACGACAGGCGCGTACCTGTCGTCTTTTTAAAATCGCCTGTTTGGTTTTTGGTCATTTTCTCCAAAACCACCGGCCCGATTTCAACCAAACCTTCTGCGTTGGACTCCCCTCGGACCCCCAGATGATATATCCGAGTTTGGAGAAATTTGGAGAAATTTTAATTTTTGGTCAAAAAAAAAAAAAAAAATTGTCAAAAAAAGACGACAGGCGCGTACCTGTCGTCTTTTTAAAATCGCCTGTTTGGTTTTTGGTCATTTTCTCCAAAACCACCGGCCCGATTTCAACCAAACCTTCTGCGTTGGACTCCCCTCGGACCCCCAGATGATATATCCGAGTTTGGAGAAATTTTAATTTTTGGTCAAAAAAAAAAAAAAAAAAAGGTCAAAAAAAGACGACAGGCGCGTACCTGTCGTCTTTTTAAAATCGCCTGTTTGGTTTTTGGTCATTTTCTCCAAAACCACCGGCCCGATTTCAACAAAACCTTCTGCGTTGGACTCCCCTCGGACCCCCAGATGATATATCCGAGTTTGGAGAAATTTGGAGAAATTTTAATTTTTGGTCAAAAAAAAAAAAAATTTGGTCAAAAAAAGACGACAGGCGCGTACCTGTCGTCTTTTTAAAATCGCCTGTTTGGTTTTTGGTCATTTTCTCCAAAACCACCGGCCCGATTTCAACCAAACCTTCTGCGTTGGACTCCCCTCGGACCCCCAGATGACATATCCGAGTTTGGAGAAATTTTAATTTTTGGTAAAAAAAAAATAAAAAAAATTGTCAAAAAAAGACGACAGGCGCGTACCTGTCGTCTTTTTAAAATCGCCTGTTTGGTTTTTGGTCATTTTCTCCAAAACCACCGGCCCGATTTCAACCAAACCTTCTGCGTTGGACTCCCCTCGGACCCCCAGATGATATATCCGAGTTTGGAGAAATTTTAATTTTTGATCAAAAAAAAAAAAAAAATTGGTCAAAAAAAGACGACAGGCGCGTACCTGTCGTCTTTTTAAAATCGCCTGTTTGGTTTTTGGTCATTTTCTCCAAAACCACCGGCCCGATTTCAACCAAACCTTCTGCGTTGGACTCCCCTCGGACCCCCAGATGACCCACTGAGCAAGCAACGTCCATGGACGTCCAATACAGGTTGAAATCACGTCGGCCCGTCCAGGCCATGATCTGGACGTCTATATGACAGCCAGAATTAGTTGATAAATGACATTGAGACAATATGTCTACCCTGGCCCGGTTCTGGACGTCTATAGACAACCAAAATGAGTCGCAAATACACATTCTGCTATGCCTTGTTCTGGACGTTTATATGACAGCCAGAATTAGTTGATATATGACATTGAGACAATACGCCCAGCCTGGCCCGGTTCTGAACGTCTATAGACAACCAAAATGAGTCGCAGTTAGACATCCTGCTAGGCCTTGATCTGAACGTCAACATGACAGCCAGAATTAGTTGATATATGACACTGAGACTATATGTCAAGTCTGGCCCTGTTGGGGACGTCTATAGACAACCAAATTGAGTTACAAATAGACGTTCTGATAGGCCTTGATCTGAACGTCTATACGACATCCAGAATTAGTTGATATATGACATTGAGACTATACGTCCAGCCTGGCCCGGTTCTGGATGTCTATAGACAACCAAAATGAGTTGCAAATAGACGTTTTGACAGGTCTTGATCTGGACGTAAATATGACAGCCAGAATTAGTTGATATATGACATTGAGACTATACGTCCAGCCTGGCCCAGTTCTGGATGTCTATAGACAACCAAAATGAGTCGCAAATAGACGTTCTGCTAGGCCTTGATCTGAACGTCAACATGACAGCCAGAATTAGTTGATATATGACACTGAGACTATATGTCAAGTCTGGCCCTGTTGGGGACGTCTATAGACAACCAAAATGAGTTGCAAATAGACGTTCTGCTAGGCCTTCATCTGAACGTCTATACGACATCCAGAATTAGTTGATAAATGACATTGAGACTATACGTCCAGCCTGGCCCGCTACTGGACATCTATAGACAACCAAATTGAGTTGTAAATAGACGTTCTGCTAGGCCTTGATCTGAACGTCTATACGACATCCAGAATTAGTTGATATATGACATTGAGACTATACGTCCAGCCTGGCCCAGTTCTGGATGTCTATAGACAACCAAAATGAGTTGCAAATAGACGTTTTGACAGGTCTTGATCTGGACGTAAATATGACAGCCAGAATTAGTTGATATATGACATTGAGACTATACGTCCGGCCTGGCCTGGTTCTGGACATCTATAGACAACCAAATTGAGTTACAAATAGACGTTCTGCTAGGCCTTGATCTGAACGTCTATACGGCATCCAGAATTAGTTGATATATGACATTGAGACAATATGTCCAGCCTGGCCCGGTTCTGGATGTCTATAGACAACCAAAATTAGTTGCAAATAGACGTTCTGCTAGGCCTTGATCTGGACGTATATATGACAACCAGAATTAGTTGATATATGACATTGAGACTATACGTCTGGCCTGGCCTGGTTCTGGACGTCTATAGACAACCAAATTGAGTTACAAATAGACGTTCTGCTATGCCTTGATCTGAACGTCAATATGACAGCCAGAATTAGTTGATATATGACATTGAGACTATACGTCCAGCCTGGCCCGGTTCTGGATGTCTATAGACAACCAACCAAAATGAGTTGTAAATAGACGTTCTGCTAGGCCTTGATCTGAACGTCAATACGACAGCCAGAATTAGTTGATATATGACATGGAGAATATATGTCCAGCCTGGCCCGGCTCTGGACGTCTAAGCAAAATGAGTTACAAATAGATATTCTGCTAGGCCTTGATCTGGACGTCTATGACAGCCAGAATTAGTTGATATATGACATTGAGACTATACGTCCAGCCTGACCCGGTCCTGGACGTCAATAGACAACCAAAAGGAGTTACAATGATGTTCTGCTAAAAGATTATTTATAATTACTTGTATAACTCTAATGTTTATGAAGTAAATTTAGTGTTTTTGAAAGTGTGCAAAGGCCAATGAAATTACAGGAATGTCCTGTAAGGATTATGGTGGATTTCATTTATTTGAAAGGGAGAAAAACCAGCACACTCTGAATATAAGATCCTTTGGTGATCTTTAATGTAGGACAGGCAGGTAGACGTTTCGACCGTAGTCTTTTTCAATGTGAAAAAAAATGTGATTTCATTTATTTCACATTTTGTAAATGAAACATTACTATCTTTCTCTGTTTTATTTAAGCACATGAAAGTATATCTGTATAAATGTGGAGCTTTTACCAAGGTAATCTCTGTTTACAGTTCATGGTTTTTGTGCACTTTAATATTTAAATTTTTCTAATTCTGGATGTAAATATAGGAAACTTTTTTTGCATTGCTGCCAATTCACCGACAGAGTTGCCTTGGGTGCTAGCCCCAGAGCAGCTTGTATATCAGTAAAACGAATATACTGTATGGACAAGGGTCCTCAATTCAATAAAAGTGCATGGCAGATCCCTGGTAGAACATGGAAGCAAGAATCAGGTTTGAAGCTTGACCCAGCTGTGGATGTTGTCTTCATTTCTACATGTGTGAACCAGTGTGAGCCCAGAACTTCATAATACATCATTCAAAATATTCAATCAAAAAACATGCATGGAGTGCCGCATCTTTGTCTCTTGTCTCTACCTCTGGTGCTCTTCATTGTCAGAAACACTTAATTCAAAATGTATTCAATAAATTAATGAAAAATACAATGTTTCACTTATTTAATTTAATTCATGTATTTAAAAAGGACAATGTACATAACATCAGCTCTTTTCTCTTTTGATCATGAAGGAATCAATGAATGATATTAACTAAATGCACACATTTATTGGTTTTAAGCACATATAAAAAACGTTTAAGTATTTCCCCCCCCTATTACTATGTAACCATAGTAAACAACACCCATTGGCTGTCTCAACCTGAGCATTTGACCGTGATTGGTTAGTTTGACTGTCATCACAGCGCGGCCAATGGGCGCGCCTTTCCGTCAAATTTGAAAATACGCGCTACAGCAGCTGGGAAATGGTAACCGCGACAATGCGCATCACCGTCATGTGGATTTTTTTATGCCATGGATAAACGGATAAAGGCATGGACAAACCGTCGGGCGGAACCTGGTCAAGACCAAGTGAATTTAAATTCTTCAAAAAAGGAACAGGTAAGATAATATTCCTCTGTTATTATTGTGACGTTTGTTTGTGTGCCATCGGTTTCAGTAGCTCCGTGTGTGAGTGTGTGCGTGCGTGTGTGTGTGTGTGTGTGTCTGTGTTTGTGTGTGCCTTTGTGTGTGTGTGTCTGCGGGCGGGGTAACGGACGTGGAACGCCGATTGTAATTGCGACCGTGGCAGTATTTTTTTCCTGCATCTTACTAAGGTGAGGACGATATTGCAACCAGTGCAGCTTCATTAACGTGTGTGTTGAGATGAAAAATTACCTGCCATTAGCACATGAGCTATACTAACAGTTTCACAATGTATTAAGTAGCGAATTTCAGTGTATGTTGCTACCAGGTCTGAAGTCTGCAGGTAAATGAATAGAGTCGGTGAATAACAGAAAAGTGACTGTCATATACAGGTAATACTCAGAAAATTAGAATATCGTGAAAACGTTCATTCATTTAAGTAATTCAACTTAAAAGGTGAAATGAATATATTATTTAGACTCATAACAGGCATTGCAAGATATTTCAAGCTTTTATTTGTTAGAATTTTGATTATTATGGCTTACAGCTTATGAAAACCCCAAAATCAGAATCTCAAAAAATTTGAATATCGTGAAAAAGTTCAATGTTGTAGCTCAAATTGTCAGCCAATTAATCCAAAACACCTGCAAAGGGTTCCTGAGCCTTTAAAAGCTCTCTGTCTGGTTCAGTACAGTTCGCAATCATGGGGAAGTGAATGAACTTTTTCACGATATTCTAATTTTCTGAGTATTACCTGTACTTGTACAGTTACAGAGGATGAGGAGAGGAGCAGCAGAACAGCAGATGTTTCCTGCACAACCTTCACTTCATCTGGACTGAGTTGTTTCCAGTCTGCTGCTCATGGTCCCCTCGGACTGGTAAGTAATTGTCTAACTAATACTAATAATAGGCTATTACTAAAGGGACAGTTCACCCAAAATTCAAATTTCACTCCATCTACTCACCCTCATGTCAAGAGCTGTGAGAATTTTCAGAGTCCTTCGTTCCTTCTCTGAGTTACAGGGGGGTCCGCAAAAAATGAAATAAGTCTATATTTTAAGCTTGTTTGTAGCGGAAGCTCCCAGTGTCTCAGTTCACTGCTCTTCCATTGACCGGCGGAAAAATTTCTCATGTGGGGGCTTCAATACAAGAGGGACATTACAGACGAGCAGTATGGAGGTATTTGGATGTTTTTTGGTGTGTCTCTGTGGACGAAAAAAGTTGGTTGACAACCATTATATGGACAAATACTGCTGCATGGACCCCCCCCCCCGTAACTCAGAGAAGGAGCAGAGGACTCTGAAAATTCCCACAGCTCTTAGTCAACATGAGGGTGAGTAGATAATGAGGGAAATTTGAATTTTGGGCGAACTATCCCTATAATTCTAAACTGGAAACAACCTCTTTTTTCCTGGCCATTGAAGAAAACAACATTAACTGATATGAGATGGAGTAGCATTAAATTCTACTAGGCACAACCTTCATCTCTTTCCAGTCTGCTGAGATCAAGAACTGCGCGGCAAGATGGTGTGATGCTGTTTTGGGGACTTCAAAATATCAACAACTTCACTTTATGTCTTACTTCAGCCTGGTAGGTAGTGCTCTTCATTCACATATAATTCCACCTGATACGAAGAGATGTCCTCATTGGTTTTGTGTTTAGGTTCACATGAGGTTTCTAAATTTCCCTGTAGGGACCAATAAAATATCTATATCTGTTTATGTAAACACTGATGTGTGCAGGGTAGATCACCGTTCAAGAACCTCCCCACATGACAAATATCCCAAAGTACTAGATGTGAAATATGACTGAATATTCTTTATGTCCAACTGTATTTTACACAGCCAAGGACCCACAGCAGTGCTTCACCTGTGAGATCATCATGCTGGAGAACCACAAGAGAGCAAAAGATGATGGGGAGTTCAGCACACAAACAGGTAGGAAAACAGACCAAGATCTACACCAAATGCAGTTTTGTTTCTAAATTTTTTCATACAGTAAAACCTATTTCAGATTAATTCAGTTTTATTTGTATAGCACCTCCCCCTACATAAGTAATGAACAAACTAGGAATTAAACACAAACACAGATACACACACATTGAGATGAAACAGCTAACGCTTTCAATACAGTTACAGATTACCGTATTACTGTTTAAATTTTAATCATCACATCTCTGATGAATGTGTGTTATGTTCAAGTCAAAACTAGATGGAAGGCGACAGCCCTGCTCTATAGAATTTTCCTTCCAACACTTTTTTACACCCAAGATAGTGACTATGGCCCCCCCTCATTTATCAAACTTGTGTAGGATCTGATGAAGAACAGTCAGCATATACCAGGTGTCAGGGGTTCAACTCCTCTCACTGGAGGAAATTTCTCTGGCGTCTCTGTTCTATTCTGATTTGTACTGTTCTGACAATAATAGTCATTGATGAGCATCTATCTGCCAGACCACGCATTGTTTGTAATTCACCTCAGTTGCTCAAAATAAGTGGAATTCAATTTCCAACAAGTGCAGTGTAGCTGTTGTGCCCCGTCCACTAACATTTAAGAAAATAGAGAGGTCCTGAGTTTGGTTTTAAAAGAACACAGTAATGGAGAAAGTCATAAAATTAGTAGGTAAACTGTTTTAGGTGGATAAATATTAAAAGCCATCTTTACTTGCAGAGTTGGAGATTTCCAACTGGCAGTCTGCTGGGGTTTTAAACTGTCTTTGATGTACTGTGTAGCCAGACCAGGAGCTGCTTTGTTGACCAAGAGTAGGTTTTTTGAATTGAAAACGACATGTAGCATGTTGATGTTACTGGTATTGAGTCTGGACTCCAGGTATTCACAGATCTGGGGTCTGTTTCACAAAGCAGGTTTAGTGAAAACTCTTGAGTCTGTTAACCCTGAAATGAGGCAAACTCTGGGTTTTCCGTTTCAGAAAGGGAGGTAACTCAAACCAGGTAAAGAGGAGTAACTCCAGCCCGTTTCACAAAGAGAGGTAACTGAAACTCAGAGTCAGTTACTATGGCAACCTCCAACGCACACGTGAACCTAACCTGGTTGGGAGCAGGTTTTCTCCAACTAACCCTGAGTTTCTCCTTTTTATCTGAAGCTGCAGACTGAAAGCAACGGCTGACAGTACGTGATGTTTTATTCTCCATGAGGATTTGTTTGATCGTTCCCGTTGTTCTGCACCGTCACTTTGTCTCAACAACCCTCACATGACACAACATGGACACGCACACAGAAGAAAATTGCTCTTCTCTCTCTCTCTCTTATTTTTTTCGTTGCAGATCGATCCACTTCTGGATTATTTCCAGGTGTGATTGATGACTACACGCACAGCCCCGTCACGTTATCATGGAGACAAACTGACAAACTGAACTTAACATATCAAACGCACATTTGGAGTTGCACCTGCTCAAACACACAATGTTGAATAACTCTCCAGATGTATTTTTATAGATTAATACTCACGTAATGTCCCGCGGTGTGAAGGTACGGGGGGGGGGGGGGGGGGGGGGGGTCGCGTCTGCGTCAGCATTCATACGTCAATCCACCATGAGAGGTGGGAGGGGCAACGTTTTTTTTTTTGCCGGTTGCCATGGTGAATCACGTTATCTTTGTTCCATTGATGAGGGCTTTCCATCTCCCCGTTACTCAGAGTTGATTGAACTAACTGTTATCACCTGTTCTGAAACCCACAACTCTGAGTTTCCTATCTCAGAGTAGATCAACTCAGAGTTCAGGACTAGGCTCAGAGTTTGTTGAACCTGCTTTGTGACACGGACCCCAGGTTTAGTGAAGACTCTGAGTCTATTACCGTAACCCTGCGAGGCAAACTCTGGGTTTTCCGTGTCACAAAGGGAGGCGAGTCAAAACCGGAGAAAGAGGAGTAACTCCAGCCCGTTTCACAAAGAGAGTAACAGCTCTGAGTCAGTTACTATGGCAACACACTCCGTGAACCTAACCTGGTCGGGAGCAGGTTTTCTCCAACTAACCCTGAGTTTCTCCTTTTTATCTGAAGCTGCAGACTGAAAGCAGCGGCTGACAGGACGTGATGTTTTATTCTCCATGAGGATTTGTTTGATCGTTCCCGTTGTTCTGCACCCTCAGTTTATCTGAACAACCCTCACATGACACCACACAGACACTTCTCTCTCTCTTAATTTTTTTTTTTGTAGTGTGTGTGTTCACTCCACTGTGAGAAGTGGGAGGGGTGAGGCTTTTTTTTGCTGGTTACCATGGTGAATCCTGTTATCTTTGTTCCATTGATGAGGGCTTTTCATCTCCCCGTAACTCAGGGTCAAGTTACTCAGAGTTGAATGAACTAACTGTTATCACCTGTTCTGAAACACAAAACTCTGAATTCTGAGTTTAGGATTAGACTCAGAGTTTGTTGAACCTGCTTTGTGAAATGCACCCCTGCTGTCTTTGTTTCTCCTTGTTCATATGAATTAAGTTTTCTGCCATCTAGTGGTTACTTTTTTCCACGCGAGTGTATGCGTTCTATCTTTCATCAGGTGTAAAGCACAACTTAAATAGCCTATCTTTGCTAGTTTGAGACTGGTGCAGTGTGGCACAACTTAGGTTGGACATTAGAATGCAGCAAAGGATGCCAGAGCATTATTTGTACGCATAATTTAAATAATATAAAAAACTAATTTTTTTTTCTCCCCTCTTCTCTTCCCTACATGCACCAAGGAGCCAGCTGAATACTAGCAATTGGAAGGTGGACGTCTCTTCATCTGCTTCATCTGCTGCATGACTTCTGGTATAGAATCATTGACCTCTGTGATGTTTTAATTTTACTCGTTATTACATTGCATTGTGTAATTGTTTTGAACAACTGTTTGTGAACAGTAGTTTGTTGTAAATTTAAAGCTGAATACATTACACAGGCAATGATGTTGTGTATTTTACTTTTAATTAAGTTGAGCTGAAAGTCTTATTGACCTATCAAATGCATTTATATTCCTCCATTATATTATATTTATGAGAAATGTAACAGTTTGATCTGAATCATTAAATAGTGCAGTAAGTATGTTTTATTGTAGTCATGATTTGCATTTGAAATCTTTAAAGTAGCAGTTTTTCCTCCTGAAATAATGTCTTCTGGATGTTTAATAATTATGTCTTGAAAACGTTTTCTTTTTGTCGATGTTTGTGTCGATGTGTTTGATTTGTTTATAATTTCCTCCTGTGTTGTACACAAAAGGAGATGCCTTTGTTGCGTTTTTTGCTTTATATTTTATTATTATTTTATAATAAAAATAATTTAAAAAAAATAAAGCGTATTTTAATGACGTCCATATAACATCCAAGATAACACATCTACACAACGTCTAGAAAAGACATAATAAAAACGTTCATTCTGGCTCCTTAAATGACGTCTTCTGGAAGTTTGATAATTACATCCTGACAACGTATTTTAATGACGTCTACATAACATCAACAATAAAACGTATATCCAACGTTCAGAAAAGACGTAATAAAAACCTTCATTCTGACTCCTCTGAAGACGTCTTCTGGATGTTCAAAAATTATGTCCTGAAAACGTATTTTAATGACGTCTATATGACATCTAAAATACACATCTATTCAACGTCTAGAAAAGACGTAATAAAAACTTTCATTCTGGCTCCTCTAAAGACTTCTTTTGGATGTTCAATAATTACGTCTTTAAAACGTATTTTAATGACGTCTATATGACATCTAAAATACACATCTATTAAACGTCTAGAAAAGACGTAATAAAAACTTTCATTCTGGCTCCTCTGAAGAAGTCTTCTGGACGTTCAATAATTACGTCCCGAAACGTATTTTAATGACGTCTATATGACATCTAAAATACACATCTATTCAACGTCTAGAAAAGACGTAATAAAAACTTTCATTCTGGCTCCTCTGAAGACGTCTTCTGGACGTTCGGAAAACACGTCTTTTCGACGTATTTTGGACCACTTTTTGCTCACTGGGGATATATCCGAGTTTGGAGAAATTTTAATTTTTGGTAAAAAAAAAAAAAAAATTTGGTAAAAAAAAGACGACAGGCGCGTACCTGTCGTCTTTTTAAAATCGCCTGTTTGGTTTTTGGTCATTTTCTCCAAAACCACCGGCCCGATTTCAACCAAACCTTCTGCGTTGGACTCCCCTCGGACCCCCAGATGATATATCCGAGTTTGGAGAAATTTGGAGAAATTTTAATTTTTGGTCAAAAAAAAAAAAAAAATTGGTCAAAAAAAAAAACGACAGGCGCGTACCTGTCGTCTTTTTAAAATCGCCTGTTTGGTTTTTGGTCATTTTCTCCAAAACCACCGGCCCGATTTCAACCAAACCTTCTGCGTTGGACTCCCCTCGGACCCCCAGATGATATATCCGAGTTTGGAGAAATTTGGAGAAATTTTAATTTTTGGTCAAAAAAAAAAAAAAAATTGTCAAAAAAAGACGACAGGCGCGTACCTGTCGTCTTTTTAAAATCGCCTGTTTGGTTTTTGGTCATTTTCTCCAAAACCACCGGCCCGATTTCAACCAAACCTTCTGCGTTGGACTCCCCTCGGACCCCCAGATGATATATCCGAGTTTGGAGAAATTTTAATTTTTGGTCAAAAAAAAAAAAAAATTTGGTCAAAAAAAGACGACAGGCGCGTACCTGTCGTCTTTTTAAAATCGCCTGTTTGGTTTTTGGTCATTTTCTCCAAAACCACCGGCCCGATTTCAACCAAACCTTCTGCGTTGGACTCCCCTCGGACCCCCAGATGATATATCCGAGTTTGGAGAAATTTTAATTTTTGGTCAAAAAAAAAAAAAAATTGGTCAAAAAAAGACGACAGGCGCGTACCTGTCATCTTTTTAAAATCGCCTGTTTGGTTTTTGGTCATTTTCTCCAAAACCACCGGCCCGATTTCAACCAAACCTTCTGCGTTGGACTCCCCTCGGACCCCCAGATGATATATCCGAGTTTGGAGAAATTTTAATTTTTGGTCAAAAAAAAAAAAAAAATGGTCAAAAAAAGACGACAGGCGCGTACCTGTCGTCTTTTTAAAATCGCCTGTTTGGTTTTTGGTCATTTTCTCCAAAACCACCGGCCCGATTTCAACCAAACCTTCTGCGTTGGACTCCCCTCGGACCCCCAGATGATATATCCGAGTTTGGAGAAATTTGGAGAAATTTTAATTTTTGGTCAAAAAAAAAAAAAAAATTGGTAAAAAAAAAAACGACAGGCGCGTACCTGTCGTCTTTTTAAAATCGCCTGTTTGGTTTTTGGTCATTTTCTCCAAAACCACCGGCCCGATTTCAACCAAACCTACTGCGTTGGACTCCCCTCGGACCCCCAGATGATATATCCGAGTTTGGAGAAATTTTAATTTTTGGTCAAAAAAAAAAAAAAAATTGGTAAAAAAAAGACGACAGGCGCGTACCTGTCGTCTTTTTAAAATCGCCTGTTTGGTTTTTGGTCATTTTCTCCAAAACCACCGGCCCGATTTCAACCAAACCTTCTGCGTTGGACTCCCCTCGGACCCCCAGATGATATATCCGAGTTTGGAGAAATTTTAATTTTTGGTCAAAAAAAAAAAAAAATTGGTCAAAAAAAGACGACAGGCGCGTACCTGTCGTCTTTTTAAAATCGCCTGTTTGGTTTTTGGTCATTTTCTCCAAAACCACCGGCCCGATTTCAACCAAACCTTCTGCGTTGGACTCCCCTCGGACCCCCAGATGATATATCCGAGTTTGGAGAAATTTGGAGAAATTTTAATTTTTGGTCAAAAAAAAAAAAAAAAATGGTAAAAAAAAAAAACGACAGGCGCGTACCTGTCGTCTTTTTAAAATCGCCTGTTTGGTTTCTGGTCATTTTCTCCAAAACCACCGGCCCGATTTCAACCAAACCTACTGCGTTGGACTCCCCTCGGACCCCCAGATGATATATCCGAGTTTGGAGAAATTTTAATTTTTGGTCAAAAAAAAAAAAAAATTGGTCAAAAAAAGACGACAGGCGCGTACCTGTTGTCTTTTTAAAATCGCCTGTTTGGTTTTTGGTCATTTTCTCCAAAACCACCGGCCCGATTTCAACCAAACCTTCTGCGTTGGACTCCCCTCGGACCCCCAGATGATATATCCGAGTTTGGAGAAATTTGGAGAAATTTTAATTTTTGGTCAAAAAAAAAAAAAAAAATGGGAAAAAAAAAAAACGACAGGCGCGTACCTGTCGTCTTTTTAAAATCGCCTGTTTGGTTTCTGGTCATTTTCTCCAAAACCACCGGCCCGATTTCAACCAAACCTACTGCGTTGGACTCCCCTCGGACCCCCAGATGATATATCCGAGTTTGGAGAAATTTTAATTTTTGGTCAAAAAAAAAAAAAAAATTGGTCAAAAAAAGACGACAGGCGCGTACCTGTCGTCTTTTTAAAATCGCCTGTTTGGTTTTTGGTCATTTTCTCCAAAACCACCGGCCCGATTTCAACCAAACCTTCTGCGTTGGACTCCCCTCGGACCCCCAGATGATATATCCGAGTTTGGAGAAATTTGGAGAAATTTTAATTTTTGGTCAAAAAAAAAAAAAAAAATTGGTCAAAAAAAAAAAACGACAGGCGCGTACCTGTCGTCTTTTTAAAATCGCCTGTTTGGTTTTTGGTCATTTTCTCCAAAACCACCGGCCCGATTTCAACCAAACCTTCTGCGTTGGACTCCCCTCGGACCCCCAGATGATATATCCGAGTTTGGAGAAATTTGGAGAAATTTTAATTTTTGGTCAAAAAAAAAAAAAATTGTCAAAAAAAGACGACAGGCGCGTACCTGTCGTCTTTTTAAAATCGCCTGTTTGGTTTTTGGTCATTTTCTCCAAAACCACCGGCCCGATTTCAACCAAACCTTCTGCGTTGGACTCCCCTCGGACCCCCAGATGATATATCCGAGTTTGGAGAAATTTTAATTTTTGGTAAAAAAAAAAAAAAAAATTGGTCAAAAAAAGACGACAGGCGCGTACCTGTCGTCTTTTTAAAATCGCCTGTTTGGTTTTTGGTCATTTTCTCCAAAACCACCGGCCCGATTTCAACCAAACCTTCTGCGTTGGACTCCCCTCGGACCCCCAGATGATATATCCGAGTTTGGAGAAATTTTAATTTTTGGTCAAAAAAAAAAAAAAATTGGTCAAAAAAAGACGACAGGCGCGTACCTGTCGTCTTTTTAAAATCGCCTGTTTGGTTTTTGGTCATTTTCTCCAAAACCACCGGCCCGATTTCAACCAAACCTTCTGCGTTGGACTCCCCTCGGACCCCCAGATGATATATCCGAGTTTGGAGAAATTTGGAGAAATTTTAATTTTTGGTAAAAAAAAAAAAAAAAAATGGTAAAAAAAAAAAACGACAGGCGCGTACCTGTCGTCTTTTTAAAATCGCCTGTTTGGTTTTTGGTCATTTTCTCCAAAACCACCGGCCCGATTTCAACCAAACCTACTGCGTTGGACTCCCCTCGGACCCCCAGATGATATATCCGAGTTTGGAGAAATTTTAATTTTTGGTCAAAAAAAAAAAAAAATTGGTCAAAAAAAGACGACAGGCGCGTACCTGTCGTCTTTTTAAAATCGCCTGTTTGGTTTTTGGTCATTTTCTCCAAAACCACCGGCCCGATTTCAACCAAACCTTCTGCGTTGGACTCCCCTCGGACCCCCAGATGATATATCCGAGTTTGGAGAAATTTGGAGAAATTTTAATTTTTGGTCAAAAAAAAAAAAAAAAATGGTAAAAAAAAAAAACGACAGGCGCGTACCTGTCGTCTTTTTAAAATCGCCTGTTTGGTTTTTGGTCATTTTCTCCAAAACCACCGGCCCGATTTCAACCAAACCTTCTGCGTTGGACTCCCCTCGGACCCCCAGATGATATATCCGAGTTTGGAGAAATTTTAATTTTTGGTCAAAAAAAAAAAAAAAATTGGTCAAAAAAAGACGACAGGCGCGTACCTGTCGTCTTTTTAAAATCGCCTGTTTGGTTTTTGGTCATTTTCTCCAAAACCACCGGCCCGATTTCAACCAAACCTTCTGCGTTGGACTCCCCTCGGACCCCCAGATGATATATCCGAGTTTGGAGAAATTTGGAGAAATTTTAATTTTTGGTCAAAAAAAAAAAAAAAATTGGTCAAAAAAAAAAAAACGACAGGCGCGTACCTGTCGTCTTTTTAAAATCGCCTGTTTGGTTTTTGGTCATTTTCTCCAAAACCACCGGCCCGATTTCAACCAAACCTTCTGCGTTGGACTCCCCTCGGACCCCCAGATGATATATCCGAGTTTGGAGAAATTTGGAGAAATTTTAATTTTTGGTCAAAAAAAAAAAAAATTGTCAAAAAAAGACGACAGGCGCGTACCTGTCGTCTTTTTAAAATCGCCTGTTTGGTTTTTGGTCATTTTCTCCAAAACCACCGGCCCGATTTCAACCAAACCTTCTGCGTTGGACTCCCCTCGGACCCCCAGATGATATATCCGAGTTTGGAGAAATTTTAATTTTTGGTAAAAAAAAAAAAAAAAATTGGTCAAAAAAAGACGACAGGCGCGTACCTGTCGTCTTTTTAAAATCGCCTGTTTGGTTTTTGGTCATTTTCTCCAAAACCACCGGCCCGATTTCAACCAAACCTTCTGCGTTGGACTCCCCTCGGACCCCCAGATGATATATCCGAGTTTGGAGAAATTTGGAGAAATTTTAATTTTTGGTCAAAAAAAAAAAAAAATTGGTCAAAAAAAAAAACGACAGGCGCGTACCTGTCGTCTTTTTAAAATCGCCTGTTTGGTTTTTGGTCATTTTCTCCAAAACCACCGGCCCGATTTCAACCAAACCTTCTGCGTTGGACTCCCCTCGGACCCCCAGATGATATATCCGAGTTTGGAGAAATTTTAATTTTTGGTCAAAAAAAAAAAAAAATTTGGTCAAAAAAAGACGACAGGCGCGTACCTGTCGTCTTTTTAAAATCGCCTGTTTGGTTTTTGGTCATTTTCTCCAAAACCACCGGCCCGATTTCAACCAAACCTTTTGCGTTGGACTCCCCTCGGACCCCCAGATGATATATCCGAGTTTGGAGAAATTTTAATT
Organism: Trachurus trachurus; assembly: GCF_905171665.1. NCBI lineage: Eukaryota > Metazoa > Chordata > Actinopteri > Carangiformes > Carangidae > Trachurus > Trachurus trachurus. The sequence goes on along the minus strand of NW_028155195.1, from coordinate 9,489 downwards.
TTTGGTCAAAAAAAAAAAAAAAATTGGTCAAAAAAAGACGACAGGCGCGTACCTGTCGTCTTTTTAAAATCGCCTGTTTGGTTTTTGGTCATTTTCTCCAAAACCACCGGCCCGATTTCAACCAAACCTTCTGCGTTGGACTCCCCTCGGACCCCCAGATGATATATCCGAGTTTGGAGAAATTTTAATTTTTGGTCAAAAAAAAAAAAAAAAATTGGTCAAAAAAAGACGACAGGCGCGTACCTGTCGTCTTTTTAAAATCGCCTGTTTGGTTTTTGGTCATTTTCTCCAAAACCACCGGCCCGATTTCAACAAAACCTTCTGCGTTGGACTCCCCTCGGACCCCCAGATGATATATCCGAGTTTGGAGAAATTTGGAGAAATTTTAATTTTTGGTCAAAAAAAAAAAAAATTTGGTCAAAAAAAGACGACAGGCTTTTGTCGTCTTTTTAAAATCGCCTGTTTGGCTTTTGGTCATTTTCTCCAAAACCACCGGCCCGATTTCAACCAAACCTTCTGCGTTGGACTCCCCTCGGACCCCCAGATGATATATCCGAGTTTGGAGAAATTTGGAGAAATTTTAATTTTTGGTCAAAAAAAAAAAAAAATTGTCAAAAAAAGACGACAGGCGCGTACCTGTCGTCTTTTTAAAATCGCCTGTTTGGTTTTTGGTCATTTTCTCCAAAACCACCGGCCCGATTTCAACCAAACCTTCTGCGTTGGACTCCCCTCGGACCCCAAGATGATATATCCGAGTTTGGAGAAATTTTAATTTTTGGTCAAAAAAAAAAAAAAATTTGGTCAAAAAAAGACGACAGGCGCGTACCTGTCGTCTTTTTAAAATCGCCTGTTTGGTTTTTGGTCATTTTCTCCAAAACCACCGGCCCGATTTCAACCAAACCTTTTGCGTTGGACTCCCCTCGGACCCCCAGATGATATATCCGAGTTTGGAGAAATTTTAATTTTTGGTCAAAAAAAAAAAAAAAAATTGGTCAAAAAAAGACGACAGGCGCGTACCTGTCGTCTTTTTAAAATCGCCTGTTTGGTTTTTGGTCATTTTCTCCAAAACCACCGGCCCGATTTCAACCAAACCTTTTGCGTTGGACTCCCCTCGGACCCCCAGATGATATATCCGAGTTTGGAGAAATTTTAATTTTTGGTCAAAAAAAAAAAAAAAATTGGTCAAAAAAAGACGACAGGCGCGTACCTGTCGTCTTTTTAAAATCGCCTGTTTGGTTTTTGGTCATTTTCTCCAAAACCACCGGCCCGATTTCAACCAAACCTTCTGCGTTGGACTCCCCTCGGACCCCCAGATGATATATCCGAGTTTGGAGAAATTTTAATTTTTGGTCAAAAAAAAAAAAAAAAATTGGTCAAAAAAAGACGACAGGCGCGTACCTGTCGTCTTTTTAAAATCGCCTGTTTGGTTTTTGGTCATTTTCTCCAAAACCACCGGCCCGATTTCAACAAAACCTTCTGCGTTGGACTCCCCTCGGACCCCCAGATGATATATCCGAGTTTGGAGAAATTTGGAGAAATTTTAATTTTTGGTCAAAAAAAAAAAAAAATTGGTAAAAAAAAGACGACAGGCGCGTACCTGTCGTCTTTTTAAAATCGCCTGTTTGGTTTTTGGTCATTTTCTCCAAAACCACCGGCCCGATTTCAACCAAACCTTCTGCGTTGGACTCCCCTCGGACCCCCAGATGATATATCCGAGTTTGGAGAAATTTGGAGAAATTTTAATTTTTGGTCAAAAAAAAAAAAAAAATTGGTCAAAAAAAAACGACAGGCGCGTACCTGTCGTCTTTTTAAAATCGCCTGTTTGGTTTTTGGTCATTTTCTCCAAAACCACCGGCCCGATTTCAACCAAACCTTCTGCGTTGGACTCCCCTCGGACCCCCAGATGATATATCCGAGTTTGGAGAAATTTGGAGAAATTTTAATTTTTGGTAAAAAAAAAAAAAAAAAATTGTCAAAAAAAGACGACAGGCGCGTACCTGTCGTCTTTTTAAAATCGCCTGTTTGGTTTTTGGTCATTTTCTCCAAAACCACCGGCCCGATTTCAACCAAACCTTCTGCGTTGGACTCCCCTCGGACCCCAGATGATATATCCGAGTTTGGAGAAATTTTAATTTTTGGTCAAAAAAAAAAAAAAATTTGGTCAAAAAAAGACGACAGGCGCGTACCTGTCGTCTTTTTAAAATCGCCTGTTTGGTTTTTGGTCATTTTCTCCAAAACCACCGGCCCGATTTAAACCAAACCTTCTGCGTTGGACTCCCCTCGGACCCCCAGATGATATATCCGAGTTTGGAGAAATTTTAATTTTTGGTCAAAAAAAAAAAAAAAAATTGGTCAAAAAAAGACGACAGGCGCGTACCTGTCGTCTTTTTAAAATCGCCTGTTTGGTTTTTGGTCATTTTCTCCAAAACCACCGGCCCGATTTCAACCAAACCTTCTGCGTTGGACTCCCCTCGGACCCCCAGATGATATATCCGAGTTTGGAGAGAAATTTTAATTTTTGGTCAAAAAAAAAAAAAAAAATTGGTCAAAAAAAGACGACAGGCGCGTACCTGTCGTCTTTTTAAAATCGCCTGTTTGGTTTTTGGTCATTTTCTCCAAAACCACCGGCCCGATTTCAACAAACCTTCTGCGTTGGACTCCCCTCGGACCCCCAGATGATATATCCGAGTTTGGAGAAATTTTAATTTTTGGTCAAAAAAAAAAAAAAAAATTGGTCAAAAAAAGACGACAGGCGCGTACCTGTCGTCTTTTTAAAATCGCCTGTTTGGTTTTTGGTCATTTTCTCCAAAACCACCGGCCCGATTTCAACCAAACCTTCTGCGTTGGACTCCCCTCGGACCCCAGATGACATATCCGAGTTTGGAGAAATTTTAATTTTTGGTCAAAAAAAAAAAAAAAATTGTCAAAAAAAGACGACAGGCGCGTACCTGTCGTCTTTTTAAAATCGCCTGTTTGGTTTTTGGTCATTTTCTCCAAAACCACCGGCCCGATTTCAACCAAACCTTCTGCGTTGGACTCCCCTCGGACCCCCAGATGATATATCCGAGTTTGGAGAAATTTGGAGAAATTTTAATTTTGGTCAAAAAAAAAAAAAAATTGGTCAAAAAAAGACGACAGGCGCGTACCTGTCGTCTTTTTAAAATCGCCTGTTTGGTTTTTGGTCATTTTCTCCAAAACCACCGGCCCGATTTCAACCAAACCTTCTGCGTTGGACTCCCCTCGGACCCCCAGATGATATATCCGAGTTTGGAGAAATTTTAATTTTTGGTCAAAAAAAACAAAAAATTGGTCAAAAAAAACGACAGGCGCGTACCTGTCGTCTTTTAAAATCGCCTGTTTGGTTTTTGGTCATTTTCTCCAAAACCACCGGCCCGATTTCAACCAAACCTTCTGCGTTGGACTCCCCTCGGACCCCCAGATGATATATCCGAGTTTGGAGAAATTTTAATTTTTGGTCAAAAAAAAAAAAAAATTGGTCAAAAAAAGACGACAGGCGCGTACCTGTCGTCTTTTTAAAATCGCCTGTTTGGTTTTTGGTCATTTTCTCCAAACCACCGGCCCGATTTCAACCAAACCTTCTGCGTTGGACTCCCCTCGGACCCCAGATGATATATCCGAGTTTGGAGAAATTTAATTTTTGGTCAAAAAAAAAAAAAATTTGGTCAAAAAAAGACGACAGGCGCGTACCTGTCGTCTTTTTAAAATCGCCTGTTTGGTTTTTGGTCATTTTCTCCAAAACCACCGGCCCGATTTCAACCAAACCTTCTGCGTTGGACTCCCCTCGGACCCCCATATGATATATCCGAGTTTGGAGAAATTTTAAATTTTTGGTCAAAAAAAAAAAAAAAAATTGGTCAAAAAAAGACGACAGGCGCGTACCTGTCGTCTTTTTAAAATCGCCTGTTTGGTTTTTGGTCATTTTCTCCAAACCACCGGCCCGATTTCAACCAAACCTTCTGCGTTGGACTCCCCTCGGACCCCCAGATGATATATCCGAGTTTGGAGAAATTTAATTTTTGGTCAAAAAAAAAAAAAAATTGGTTCAAAAAAGACGACAGGCGCGTACCTGTCGTCTTTTTAAATCGCCTGTTTGGTTTTTGGTCATTTTCTCCAAAACCACCGGCCCGATTTCAACCAACCTTCAGCGTTGGACTCCCCTCGGACCCCCAGATGATATATCCGAGTTTGGAGAAATTTTAATTTTTGGTATAAAAAAAAAAAAATTGGTCAAAAAAAAGACGACAGGTGCGTACCTGTCGTCTTTTTAAAATCGCCCTGTTTGGTTTTTGGTCATTTTCTCCAAAACCACCGGCCCGATTTCAACCAAACCTTCTGCGTTGGACTCCCCTCGGAACCCCAGATGATATATCCGAGTTTGGAAAAAATTAAATTTTTGGTCAAAAAAAAAAAAAAATTTGGTCAAAAAAAGACGACAGGCGCGTACCTGTCGTCTTTTTAAAATCGCCCTGTTTGGTTTTGGTCATTTTCTCCAAACCCACCGGCCCGATTTCAACCAAACCTTCTGCGTTGGACTCCCCTCGGACCCCCAGATGATATATCCGAGTTTGGAGAAATTTTATTTTTTGGTCAAAAAAAAAAAAAAATTGGTCAAAAAAAAGACGACAGGCGCGTACCTGTCGTCTTTTTAAAATCGCCTGTTTGGTTTTTGGTCATTTTCTCCAAAACCACCGGCCCGATTTCAACCAAACCTTCTGCGTTGGACTCCCCTCGGACCCCCAGATGATATATCCGAGTTTGGAGAAATTTTAATTTTTGGTCAAAAAAAAAAAAAAATTGGTCAAAAAAAGACGACAGGCGCGTACCTGTCGTCTTTTTAAAATCGCCTGTTTGGTTTTTGGTCATTTTCTCCAAAACCACCGGCCCGATTTCAACCAAACCTTCTGCGTTGGACTCCCCTCGGACCCCCAGATGATATATCCGAGTTTGGAGAAATTTTTAATTTTTGGTAAAAAAAAAAAAAAATTGGTCAAAAAAAGACGACAGGCGCGTACCTGTCGTCTTTTTAAAATCGCCTGTTTGGTTTTTGGTCATTTTCTCCAAAACCACCGGCCCGATTTCAACCAAACCTTCTGCGTTGGACTCCCTCGGACCCCCAGATGATATATCCGAGTTTGGAGAAATTTTAATTTTTGGTCAAAAAAAAAAAAAAATTGGTCAAAAAAGACGACAGGCGCGTACCTGTCGTCTTTTAAAATCGCCTGTTTGGTTTTTGGTCATTTTCTCCAAAACCACCGGCCCGATTTCAACCAAACCTTCTGCGTTGGACTCCCCTCGGACCCCCAGATGATATATCCGAGTTTGGAGAAATTTGAGAATTTTAATTTTTGGTCAAAAAAAAAAAAAATTGGTCAAAAAAAGACGACAGGGCGTACCTGTCGTCTTTTTAAAATCGCCTGTTTGGTTTTTGGTCATTTTCTCCAAAACCACCGGCCCGATTTCAACCAAACCTTCTGCGTTGGACTCCCCTCGGACCCCCAGATGATATATCCGAGTTTGGAGAAATTTTAATTTTTGGTCAAAAAAAAAAAAAAAATTTGGTCAAAAAAGACGACAGGCGCGTACCTGTCGTCTTTTTAAAATCGCCTGTTTGGTTTTTGGTCATTTTCTCCAAAACCACCGGCCCGATTTCAACCAAACCTTCTGCGTTGGACTCCCCTCGGACCCCCAGATGATATATCCGAGTTTGGAGAAATTTTAATTTTTGGTCAAAAAAAAAAAAAAATTGGTCAAAAAAAGACGACAGGCGCGTACCTGTCGTCTTTTTAAAATCGCCTGTTTGGTTTTTGGTCATTTTCTCCAAAACCACCGGCCCGATTTCAACCAAACCTTCTGCGTTGGACTCCCCTCGGACCCCCAGATGATATATCCGAGTTTGGAGAAATTTTAATTTTTGGTCAAAAAAAAAAAAAAATTTGGTCAAAAAAAGACGACAGGCGCGTACCTGTCGTCTTTTTAAAATCGCCTGTTTGGTTTTTTGGTCATTTTCTCCAAAACCACCGGCCCGATTTCAACCAAACCTTCTGCGTTGGACTCCCCTCGGACCCCAGATGATATATCCGAGTTTGGAGAAATTTTAATTTTTGGTATAAAAAAAAAAAAAATTTGGTCAAAAAAGACGACAGGCGCGTACCTGTCGTCTTTTTAAAATCGCCTGTTTGGTTTTTGGTCATTTTCTCCAAAACCACCGGCCCGATTTCAACCAAACCTTCTGCGTTGGACTCCCCTCGGACCCCCAGATGATATATCCGAGTTTGGAGAAATTTTAATTTTTGGTCAAAAAAAAAAAAAAAATTGGTCAAAAAAAAGACGACAGGCGCGTACCTGTCGTCTTTTTAAAATCGCCTGTTTGGTTTTTGGTCATTTTCTCCAAAACCACCGGCCCGATTTCAACCAAACCTTCTGCGTTGGACTCCCCTCGGACCCCCAGATGATATATCCGAGTTTGGAGAAATTTTAATAATTTGTCAAAAAAAAAAAAAATTGGTCAAAAAAAGACGACAGGCGCGTACCTGTCGTCTTTTAAAATCGCCTGTTTGGTTTTTGGTCATTTTCTCCAAACCACCGGCCCGATTTCAACCAAACCTTCTGCGTTGGACTCCCCTCGGACCCCCAGATGATATATCCGAGTTTGGAGAAAATTTAATTTTTGGTCTAAAAAAAAAAAAAATTGGTCAAAAAAAGACGACAGGCGCGTACCTGTCGTCTTTTTAAAATCGCCTGTTTGGTTTTTGGTCATTTTCTCCAAAACACCGGCCCGATTTCAACCAAACCTTCTGCGTTGGACTCCCTCGGACCCCCAGATGATATATCCGAGTTTGGAGAAATTTTAATTTTTGGTAAAAAAAAAAAAAAATTTGGTCAAAAAGACGACAGGCGCGTACCTGTCGTCTTTTTAAAATCGCCTGTTTGGTTTTTGGTCATTTTCTCCAAACCACCGGCCCGATTTCAACCAAACCTTCTGCGTTGGACTCCCCTCGGACCCCAGATGATATATCCGAGTTTGAGAAGAAATTTTAATTTTTGGTCAAAAAAAAAAAAAAATTTGGTCAAAAAAGACGACAGGCGCGTACCTGTCGTCTTTTTAAAATCGCCTGTTTGGTTTTTGGTCATTTTCTCCAAAACCACCGGCCCGATTTCAACCAAACCTTCTGCGTTGGACTCCCCTCGGACCCCCAGATGATATATCCGAGTTTGGAGAAATTTGAGAAATTTTAATTTTTGGTCAAAAAAAAAAAAAATTGGTCAAAAAAAGACGACAGGCGCGTACCTGTCGTCTTTTTAAAATCGCCTGTTTGGTTTTTGGTCATTTTCTCCAAAACCACCGGCCCGATTTCAACCAAACCTTCTGCGTTGGACTCCCCTCGGACCCCCAGATGATATATCCGAGTTTGGAGAGAATTTTAATTTTTGGTCAAAAAAAAAAAAAAATTGGTCAAAAAAAGACGACAGGCGCGTACCTGTCGTCTTTTAAAATCGCCTGTTTGGTTTTTGGTCATTTTCTCCAAAACCACCGGCCCGATTTCAACCAAACCTTCTGCGTTGGACTCCCCTCGGACCCCCAGATGATATATCCGAGTTTGGAGAAATTTTAATTTTTGGTAAAAAAAAAAAAAAATTTGGTCAAAAAAAGACGACAGGCGCGTACCTGTCGTCTTTTTAAAATCGCCTGTTTGGTTTTTGGTCATTTTCTCCAAAACCACCGGCCCGATTTCAACCAAACCTTCTGCGTTGGACTCCCCTCGGACCCCCAGATGATATATCCGAGTTTGGAGAAATTTTAATTTTTGGTAAAAAAAAAAAAAAATTTGGTCAAAAAAAGACGACAGGCGCGTACCTGTCGTCTTTTTAAAATCGCCTGTTTGGTTTTTGGTCATTTTCTCCAAAACCACCGGCCCGATTTCAACCAACCTTCTGCGTTGGACTCCCCTCGGACCCCCAGATGATATATCCGAGTTTGAGAAATTTGGAGAAATTTTAATTTTTGGTCAAAAAAAAAAAAAAATATTGGTCAAAAAAGACGACAGGCGCGTAACCTGTCGTCTTTTTAAAATCGCCTGTTTGGTTTTTGGTCATTTTCTCCAAAACCACCGGCCCGATTTCAACCAAACCTTCTGCGTTGGACTCCCCTCGGACCCCCAGATGATATATCCGAGTTGTGAGAAATTTAAATTTTTGCGTCAAAAAAAAAAAAAAAATTGGTCAAAAAAAGACGACAGGCGCGTACCTGTCGTCTTTTTAAAATCGCCTGTTTGGTTTTTGGTCATTTTCTCCAAAACCACCGGCCCGATTTCAACCAAACCTTCTGCGTTGGCTCCCCTCGGACCCCCAGATGATATATCCGAGTTTGGAGAAATTTTAATTTTTGGTAAAAAAAAAAAAAAATTTGGTCAAAAAAAGACGACAGGCGCGTACCTGTCGTCTTTTTAAAATCGCCTGGTTTGGTTTTTGGTCATTTTTCTCCAAAACCACCGGCCCGATTTCAAACCAAACCTTCTGCGTTGGACTCCCCTCGGACCCCCAGATGATATATCCGAGTTTGGACAGAAATTTTAATTTCTTGGTCAAAAAAAAAAAAAAAATTGGTCAAAAAAAGACGACAGGCGCGTACCTGTCGTCTTTTTAAATCGCCTGTTTGGTTTTTGGTCATTTTCTCCAAAACCACCGGCCCGATTTCAACCAAACATTCTGCGTTGGACTCCCCTCGGACCCCCAGATGATATATCCGAGTTTGGAGAAATTTTAATTTTTGTAAAAAAAAAAAAAAAATTGGTCAAAAAAAAGACGACACGCGGCAGCGTACCTGTCGTCTTTTTAAAATCGCCTGTTTGGTTTTTGGTCATCTTTCTCCAAACCACCGGCCCGATTTCAACCAAACCTTCTGCGTTGGACTCCCCTCGGACCCCCAGATGATATATCCGAGTTTGGAGAAATTTTATTTTAGGTCAAAAAAAAAAAAAAATTTGGTCAAAAAAGACGACAGGCGCGTAACCTGTCGTCTTTTTAAAATCGCCTGTTTGGTTTTTGGTCATTTTCCTCAAAACCACCGGCCCGATTTCAACCAAACCTTCTGCGTTGGACTCCCCTCCGACCCCCAGATGATATATCGAGTTTGGAGAACATAATAACTTTTTGGTAAAAAAAAAAAAAAAAATTTTGGTCAAAAAAAGACGACAGGCGCGTACCTGTCGTCTTTTTAAAATCGCCTGTTTTGGTTTTTGGTCCATTTTCTCCAAAACCACACGGCCCGATTTCAAACCAAACTTCTGCGTTGGACTCCACTCGGACCCCCAGATGATATATCCGAGTTTGGAGAAGAAATTTAAAATTTGTTTTGGATCAAAAAAAAAAAAAACTTGGTCAACAAAAGACGACAGGCGCGTACCTGTCGTCTTTTTTAAAATCGCCTGTTTGGTTTTTGGTCATTTTCTCCAAAACCACGGTTTTTGG